>NC_071262.1:4895301-5185301 GCF_023375685.1 Ictalurus furcatus
TCTGATTGAGAATGTGTGCCATTATGAAGGCAAAAAAAAGGCAACAAAGGCCCTGTACAGTTACGCAGCTGACAGATGAATGGGGGGAAATTCCACTTGCTAAACTTAGCTAACTGGTGTCTTCAGCGCCCAAACGCTTAATAAGTGTTATTAAAAGAAAAGGTGATGTTACACAGTGGTAACAGTAGACTTTTCCATATTTTTTGGAGTGTGTTGCAGTCATCAGATTTCAAATGAGTGTATATTTTCAAAAATAAATTAAATTCACAAAGTAAAACATCAAATAATGTGTCAATAATGCATTTTCAATATAGTACAGGGTGAATTGAATTTTCAAATGACTCTTTTTGCTTGTTTTTTTTGCACTTTCCATACTGTTCCAACATTTTTGGAATTGGGGTTATATACTGTATACTGTTTTATCTGAGACCCAAATTCATTACTTGGTGGACAGAATATGTTCTCAACATTCAGTGTTTCCAAAAACATAAAATTACACAGTGCCAGTAGGATACAGTGCTGTGAAAAAGTATTTCTGATTTCTTCTGTTTTTGTGTATATCTCATACTAAATAGTTTTAGATCTTCAAACAAAATATAAAATAAAACAAAGGCAACCTGAGTAAACACACAATACATTTAAAAATAAAAAATTATTTAAGCAAAAAAAGTTATCCAACATCTATGACCAATATGAAAAACTAATTGCCCCCTTAAACTTTTGTTTGTGCCACTGTAAGTGGAACCAAATGCTTCAGATAACTAGAGATCAGTCTTTCACTTACTTCTAGGACTAGGACTAAAGTTACATTCACACATACAGCGACAAAGCGACTGGAGACATTAATTTTCAATGAGAGCTGGCAACTTCTGGTGAGATGAGCAGCAACATCCATTGGCAACTAGATATGGGCATGTCCAAGTTAAAAAAAAATTTAACTTTAGGCAAATTTGGAGCGACTTGGTGCAGGGACTACTAATGGGAGTGAAGACAGTAGAGTGCACGTGATCCGTGGTCACCTGTGCTCACTAGCCGAAGTGGCACCATTGTGGCAATAGCCAATTAGCTAAGCTTAGCTTAGCATCTGGGTGTAAAGCAAATATAAAAATAAAAAATAATAATAATAATGAATCGAGCAGCACCAAGCTGGACAGTTCACCCAGGAAACATGGAGACTGCAGCTGAAGAGCTGTGGTCCTGTTCCTGGTCACCATTGAATATATAGTGAATTACATCCTGATGGTGATGCTCACTTACTGAGATATGAGCTACACTGGGATTTTGCTCGATTGCAACAAAAAGTGAGTGTGTTTTAATTATTATTTTTTGCTTTAAACCTGCTAAGGCCATAAGCTAAGCTATGCTAAGCTTGTCCTTGTGCTTTTGCTGCAGACAGATGGGTGCGATGGCAAAGAGCACACACTGATTCTCCTTCATCTCATAGGATATGATGCATATATACACTGGTGAATTTTATATCGCTCTCACTCCAGAATGTTTAAGCAAGAAAACTTTGTTTTCAAAAGTGGACTGCTAGTTGCGCCACTCATGTTACTATGGCAAACAGTAGTAGGAATGCCTACGGGTGACTTCATAGTACAGCGACTGGCGACTTGCAGCAATAAAACTGTATATGTAAATGTACCTTTAATCCTATGCTTTGGATCATTGTCTTGCTGCATAATCTAGGTGCGCTTGAGTTTCAATTTACAGACTGAAGACCAGACATTCTCCTTTTCTGGTATTTTCTGGTAGCAAGCAGAATTCATGTTTCCCTCAATTATTTCAAGTAGCCCAGGCCCTGAAGCAGCAAAGCATCCCCACACCATCACACTGTCACCACCATGCTTGATCGTAGGTGTGATCTTCTTTTTGTGGAATTCTGTGTTTGGTTTACGCCAGATGTAACGGGAACCCTGTCTTCCAAACAGTTCCAATTTTGACTCGTCAAACCACAGAACATTCTCCCAAAAGGTTTGAGGATGATCAAGGTGTGTTTTGGCAAAATACAGACAAACCTTAATGTTCTTCTGATTTAGCAGTGGTTTTCACCTCACCACTTTTCCATGGATGCCATTTTTGCCCAGTGTCTTTCTGATAGTGCAGTCATGAACAGTGACCTTTATTGATGCCTGTAGGTCCTTTGATGTCCTTGGCTCTTTTGTGATTTGTTGGATGAGTAGTTGCTGTGCTCTTGGAGGAATTTTGGAAGGTCGGCCACTTCTGGGAAGGTTCACTACTGTGGATGGCTCTGCTTTGGAGTTTCAAACATTATAATAAATCTAGGAGTTTTATTTGATGCAAGTTTGTCTCTTGATCCACATGTTCCAGAATATTGATCCAGAATACTGTTAAAACATTTTTCTTTCATCTCAGAAATAGTGCAAGATTGCACCCTATGTTAACTTTCTCTGTGTCTGAAAAGTTGATCAGCACTTATCTTTTCTTGCAGTGATTATCACAATGTGCTCTGTGGTGGGGTTTCTAAGTCTACAATAAATAAACTACTGTATGTACAGAATTCAGCAGCTAGAATCCTTACTAGGTCCAGGACAAGTGAACACATCACTCCTATTATGGAATCCTTACACTGGCTTACATATGCTTACATACAGTACAAGGCTTTGCATGGTTTGGCTCCTCCCCAGTATTTGGCTGAAAAACTCATTACACCCCATTTCCACTCCTCCAATTCTGGTCTCTTAACTGTCCCTCAGACTCATTTACGTACTATGGGTGATAGGGAATTTTCTTGTTATGCTCCAAAACTGTGGAACTCACTCCAATCTGATCTTAGAGAAGCCCAGACTTTTAGCGTATTTAAATCTTATCTTAAAACTTATTTCTTTAGGATTGCTTTTAGTTGATGACTTTGTTTTGTTATTTAATTATTATTAGTCAACAAGCCCACAATTGGCAATGGCTCCTATTGTTTTTGTTAGTTTTCCTATTATTATTATTATTATTTTTTTTTTTATTATTATTATTCCACCATGGAAGTCTATGGCAGCCCATAGAACCACATGGTAAAAAGTTGTGAAATTTTGGTAAATGTTAAATGGTGCACTTATATAGCGCTTTTATCCAAAGCGCTTTACACCGTGTCTCATTCACCCATTCACACACACACTCACACATCAATGGTAGCAGAGCTGCCATGCAAGGTGCTAACTTGCCATCGGGAGCAACTTGGGGTTCAGTGTCTTGCCCAAGGACACTTCGGTATGTGGAGTCAGGAATCGAACCACCAACCCTACGATTAGTGGACAACCTGCTCTATCACCTGAACCACAGCTGCCCCCTGTGGGTGAATTTTGCACAGATAGAGGACAATTTGAAATGTTCCCACAGCCAGTTTGAAGTCTCTATCTCAAAAGCTCTAGCGCCACCAACAGGTCAAAATTTCCCTCATGTTTATGCTAGTAACAATAGCATACCATGTGTACCATGGTTTTAATCTCTGCCTGAATAGATTTTCTGCCATTTTGAATTTTCTGAAAAACCTACTTTTTCTAACTCCTCCTAGACCATTTGTCCGATTTTCACCAAAACTGAATCACACCATCTTCAGACCATGCAGACATAAAGTTATGGAATTCAAGTTGATTAGTACAACTGTTTTTGAATAACCCACAAACGAACTTGATGGCGAGCATGCCAAAATGGGCGTGAGGCTATATCTCTGTAATGCTTTAACATGTTTGTACCAAATTTATTATATGTCATAGGCATCATGACTTGAGTGTGCCTGTTCAGTTTCAGAACAGTGCCACCTAGTGTTCATGAGATATAAAAAACATTTTTGCTTACAACTTCTGAAACTTTATCATAAAATCATGATCTCTTTAGATTCTCTGGGGTATACCAAGTTGAACGATATGAAATATTCCTATGTCCGCCATTTTGGATGTTGGCCATTTTGAATTTAGTCATGAAATGCTGTATTTTATGAATGACTTGGCATGTCATTTACGAAAATCAGTCTGTATCATCGGCGCCATGCCCTGAATGTACTAAGTTTCAGGACGAATTATATTATAATGCTATTGTGTAAAAATGCAAATAGCAATTGATTCCTTTTGACTACTGTCCTGAGAATGGTCTTCATGGATTCCTTTGTTAATGCCGAGAACATTGATACCAATTATGCCATGATCGTGCAAACTTCCTGTTATATATAACATACTTTACAGTTATAAAATCCACCAGCAACAAACAGTAGCTAAAGACCACAACAGCATTCCTGCACCATTCATTGTTGATGAAAAAACACAGATCACCACTGTGAGTCTTATCAGACAGTGCTGCTATTCTGTTTTCGTGATGTGTGGTTATCCCAGCTAGCTGAATGGCTGCATCCGGAATGCTGTCTTTGAGCCACGTTTCTTTATGAACAAAAACACAGTAGTCCCCGAGTTCATACTGGGTAGTCAACTGTTGTCTGAGGAAGTCCAGGTTATTGTCAAGGAAACTAACATTGGAGAGGAGAATGGCTGGTTTAGCCAGGCAGCTAGAGTTAGTCTTTAGACTAGCCTGCATGCCCTCTTACGTACCACGCTTCTCCTTCCTCTTCATACCATTTCCGGTATCCTCCTTCGCGACTGGCAACATCAGGCCACGTTTCCGGATCCTGGTTTGCAGGACAGCCTGAGGTTTCTTAGCTCCACCGGCAGTCCGTTGTTTATTTCTCCTGAGATTTGGTTTCCAATGATCAGCAAAAGTTTAAAAAGGTAGCGATGGTAGACATGTTCACTATTAAAGTATCCTAATTAGTATGGAATAGTAGTATGGACTACACATAATATACACGCAGCACCTATTCTGGACCCAAAGTGGTCACTGCATGCTACCATGTTGCCATCTTGGCTCAATGTGGGGCACATCAAACGAATTTCGCCTATCCAGCCCTCACATGCTTCTTACTGGTTCTGAGGCAGTAACATATATTAGTTCAGACAATGTCCTGAAAGTCAGATACTGTACATCAATCATTAGGGAGGCACAGAGTCAGATGGCACACTCTCATTTCGACAAAAAAAAAACCCTCAGGTGGGTCTACCCATGGTTAGCCTCTTTAGGAGCCACTCAGTTGCTGGGATGACATAACGGTACAGCAGATTTGTGCCCAGGAGAGTGTCCTCTGCATCTAGAAGTGTTGTTCCAGATCTGGGAAAAGTTTGGAAGGGCCTTAGTGGATCTTCTTATTAATGCCAAATCAACTAATTGTCAAATATGGTTCTTTCTGGAGATACTGGACAGTCTGCTAGGTTAGGATGCAATGGCCCACAACCTGAGGACTAGACATGACCATCCCAGAATTTTTTTTTCCTGTTATCATTCATTCAGGTAAACTGCCTTATAATAACAACAATAATAATAATATGGGTAATGCGATTGTAAATTGCATTACCCAGTTTCAGATAAGCTTTAGCTGCTGGACAGATGCCCTCACATTTGCCTCCGGAATGCTTTGGTATAACAAAGAGTTCATGGTCATCTGAATAAGTTTAATGTGCCATGGACCTATGGTTGCAAAATACACCCAACCGATCACCAAAACACCACCATACTTGACATTGGGCATGAGGTGTTTGTGGTGATATGCCAAGTTTTTCACCAAACATGATACTGTGTAGTATACTGTAACGAACCATGTTTGTCTAATCTGTCCAAAGCACAGTGTTAAAGAAATGTTGAGGTTTCTTTTGATGTAACATTGTATACCTAAGCTGTACTTGAATGTTCTTTCTGGAGAGAGGAGGCTTTCTCCTGACTGCCCTTTCATTAAAGCCATGCATGTTAAGTTTTTTTTTTTCTTATAGAAAAGAATTAATCAAAATTTGATATCCTAATTGAAGCCTGCAGATCCCTAGCTGTAACTCTTGGCTTCTTTACAATTTCTCTGATAATCAAACCATCTGACCTTGATGGGAAATCTACTGTGATTTTGTTAAGTTCTTGTACGATACCAGTCATAACCAAAATTTGAACCCTGCTCTGGCTGATTTCCTCTCATCTGGGCCCAGGAAAAAGTTGCACCGACACTATTGTTCAGTGAAAGCGTCTTAGTTTAGTGATACAGTAAGCATAGTATATATACACACAGAAATATTGATAAAGAATGATGGATGTCAATTGAAGCAGGTCACAGATAAAATCAAAACATCTATTACATAGGTCCGAGTGATATAAGAACTAAAGATGTCTAGTCTACCAGATAATAATAGAAGAAGAACCGAGAGAGTGAGGGCGAAAAGCGGGGTGATTAGGAATGCTCAAAACAACACATTCCAAGAACAGAAAACAATTCTGTTCCAGTACATCGTGACACAGAATTGAGACCTACAGAATTGAGACACCAACTTTATCAGATGTCTACTCCTTTTGGTAACAGTCTTGAAAGTTCTCCATTTACACTCAATGAAAACATTAGGTAAAATAAGTTAATACTTTATTAATCCCCAGATGGAGAAATTAGGATGTCACAGCAGCAGCAAGACAGGTGAAGAAAAAAAAGATAGTACGGAGAACAATACAGGGATATATAAAGAATATATACAAGATGTATAAATATGTACAGATGTAAGTGCAAACTATATATATATATATATATATATATATATATATATATATATATATATATATATATATATATATATATACACACACACACATATACATACACACACACAACAATGTACAGTCCCACTATACATATAGCCCATGTACATATCACATATGTACAGTGTACACAATACTATATACATATTGCAGCTGTATGGTATAATCAGTGTAGACATAGAACAATAACTATGAAGCAGTGAAAATAGTACAATATGGTACCCATAGTACAACAATGTATCAGCATATATGTAGTGTAGTACAGTAAGGTCAAGGGAGGTGGTGGCTAGGTGTTGTACAGTCTGATGGCTGTCCACACAACGGAACATCTGAAGCATTCCGTCTTGCACCTGGGCGGGATGAGCCTTTGGCTGAAGGTGCTCTCCTTCTGCAACAGCTCATCATAAAGTGGATGAAAGGGGTTTCCTACAATGGATTATCCTGGGAATTAATTATTAGGAACATTAAACTAATACTGGGAGGGCTTCCTTTTGCTCTCAATACAACCTCAATATTTCATGGCATGGATTCCATAAGATGTTGAATACGTTCCTTTGAGATTCTGGTCCATATTGCATCATGCAATTACTGCATATTTTTCAGGTGCACGTTTATCCTGCAAATCTCCCATTCTACCACATCCCAAAGGTGTTCTGTTGGATTCAGATCTGGTGACTGGAAAAGCCACTGATCAACACTGAACTCGTTGTCATGTTCATGAAACCAGTTTGAGATGACCTTTTACTTTGTGACATGGTGCATTATGGTGCTGGAAGTAGCCATTAGAAGATAAATTGTAAATTGTGGCCATGAAGGGATGCACATGATTAGCAACAATATTCAAATAGGCTTTGACATTCAAGTAATGATTGATTGATATTAATGGGCCCAAAGTGTATCATTACACCAACTCTACCAGCCTGGACTGTTGACACATGACACGTTGGGTCCATGGATTCTACCATCTGTGTGCCTCAGCAGATATCGAGATTCATGTCTATTATGGTGGCACCCTCTCAATCTGCTATGTCACTGATTACTCACCCCAACAAACATTCAGGTGATCTCCCTTCATGCATAAGGTTCATGCTTCAATGCTCCTTGTATTTCTCCAGTCAAGATAGAGTGTCCGAGAAGACTAAAATTGCTAATTTCATCAACTTGCTCACAGAAAAAGCCCTTGCCTGGGCTACTGCCATCTGAATCCAAAGAGGAGAGTATGCCACCTCCTATGAGCACTTTTTTTTTGATCATTTGCATTGGAATTCCGCATCCTTGCCGCTGGCAGTGGCTGGAACGAGCCAGCACTAAAGGCAGCCTATTGTCAGGGATTGAACCCTGACATTCTAACAGAATTGGCTTGCCATGATGATCAATCATCTCTTGACTCCCTCATTGATCTCTCCATCTGACTTGATCACTTACTAAAAAAACAGAGGGGCAAATCCCAGATAACTTCCATGACAGAACTCTCAGAACCTGTGGAACGCCAAAGGCATCATGTGGATGTGGAACACCAAAGGTGTCAGATAATCAAGTTGTGCTTTTACTGTAGCAGTCCTCAACAATCAGTGTTTTCATTTCTAGTGACCCAAACCCAGCCCTTCTCTGAACTGGACAGAGCATTTAAACCAGTCTTCTTGCTCATGGTGGGTGTCCCCAACATTTACTACTCACCAAAATCTTGCCATACCTGTGCAGATAGGAGACTCAGAGTTTTTCTACTGTTTCAGCTGTGATTGACTCTGGAGCAGCTGGCAACTTCATTAACAGCTCTCTCATTATGAAACTGAAACTGCCTACCCAACCACACTGCAATCTCCTGCATATCCAAATGCTTGACTGAGGACCCATCAGAGGGAGTTCCATAACCCATTGTACTACACCCCTCCTTCTCAGAATCACCAACCATCCAATAGGAACAAATCTCTCTCTTTGTCACAGTCACAAGAACTTTCTTATCATGTTGGCTTTTCCCTGGATGCACACCCATAGATCTCCTGGTCCAAGAGAGAAATGGTCTATCTTGCATGCCCACATTGTTCCAGTGCATCATAAATGATGTCCTCCTGGATATGCATGGAAAGTTCCTAATCACATACAAGGATGACATCCTAATCTACTCCCCTTACATCATGTGGGTTATTACATGGCTCTTAGAGAACCAGCTGTTTGTAAAAGGGGAGAAATGTGAGTTCCATGTTCCATGTGAGTTCATCAATCAAGAGGGTGTCCTCATGGACCAGGATAAAGTCACCGCTGTCAGCAAGTGGCCAACCCCTACCACAGTAAAGGAGCTACAGAGGTTCCTGGGGTTTGCCAACTTCTACCGCCGATTCATTGGGGGGTTCAATTCCATCACTGTGCTCCTTGTTTCCCTACTCAGGAAAGGGCCCAAAAAGCTACAATGGAACCCCTCAGCGCACCAAGCATTTCAACGGCTCAAAGAAGCATTCACATGAGCCCCGACACCCAGACCCTTCCAGGCCATTCATTGTGGAAGTGGATGCTTCAGAGACCAGTATGGGGGTGATGTTGTCACAGAGTTTTGGAGAGAAACCTAAGCTTCACCCAGTGGCATTCGTCTCAAAGAAACTGTCTCTGGCTGAGCCTAACTACAGCATTGGCAACCGAGAGCTCCTGGCTGTAAAACTAGGTCTCGGAGGTGTGGCATCACTTGTTTTAGGGGGCCCAATATCTGTTTGTTCTCTATGAAGACAGCAAAAAAGTTCAACTCAGAACAAGCAAGATGGGCCCTGTTTTTGGCAAGGTTCACTCTCTCCTACCCCCCAGGATCCAAGAATACAAAAGCTGACTACCTCTCATGCTTGTACCCAGCCGCTCACAAAGAAAACAAGGCAGAGCATATCTTTGCCACCAGCCTGTTTTGTGGGGGCTCTAACCTGGGAGTTCAACAAGGAGATTGAGAACTCCCCATGACAGAGAATCCCCAGTCAGTGTCCTGCACCCCGGATATTCTGGACATCCGGATACTCACAAAACCAACCAAATTATACAGGGAAGTACTACTAGCCCCACATGCTCTCTGACATCCAAAGATACATGTACCATTTGTGCACAGTCCAAGGAACACAGAGATCTACCTACTGCTAAACTCCTTCCGCTCCAATGTTTCTTACCTGTTGATACCAAGTGTTTATCTTGCCATAGTGCATTTTGGTTATGATTCCTGTTCTGGTTATTTGGTTTATGTCTTTGTCTTTTGCCCTGGTTACTCTGATTGCACATCACCTGATTACTGCCTGTATCCTGATCTTGATCTCACCTTACATTTTGGATTTGTTTGCCTGTTATAATAAAACTCTGAACCTCCAACTCTCTCAGTCTCCACTACTTGACACACTGCTGGCACATGATTGGCTGATTAGATAATTGCATGAAGGAGTACTGTACAGGTGTTCCTAATAAAGTGTTTGGTTAGTGTACTGTGCCCTCCACTAATATTGGCACCCTTGGTAAATATAAGCAAAGAAGGCTGTGAATTTTTTTTTTAATCTTTTGATTTAAAAAAATCCCTAAGTACTCTGCTCTCATGGATATCAAACAATTGCAAACACAACAAAGGTTGTTGTTTTTTGTTTTGTTTTTTTAATAATATAGTTATGCAACTGTTATTGGCTCTCATATGAATTCATATGAGAAAAATATATTTGAAGTATATTCCCATTAATATTTAGAATTTGTGTTTGTACACCTAGGTTGACTAGGAACAGGAAATTGTTCAACCATGACTTCCTGTTTCACAGGGGTATAAATATGAGGTAACACATAGGCCAAATTCCCTTAGTCATATATATATATATATATATATATATATATATATATATATATATATGACATTTCTTAACATGTGTAAATATTTGTATTAACATAAAAAGACACTCATTAATTTCTATGAATATAGATGTACAGGCTGGCTTTGTCTAATGTCTGCCAGAGGATAGATATATAAGTAGACATTACATAATTCACATACTTAAAATAAACAAGGTTAGGAATTATCACAATATCATGATTACTACTGATGATGAGTATGTAACATGCTACACCAGCAAACTATCTGTTTATTGTGCTATAAACAAATTATTTGTTTATTGTGATTTCCATTAATAACATAACCAAACACTGTGAAGGTCCAACTTTCAACTTGGGCAAAATTAAAGAAAGGCTGACTACTTTGTGAGATGCAATGGTTGTGGTGTGTTGGGGCAGTAGTAGTGATAAACCAGGAAATGATCAACACCAGGAAATGTTTGATAGTGTTTACAGTGATGCTTGAAGGTTTGTAAACCCTTTAGAATTCTCTATATTTCTGCATAAATATGACCTAAAACATCATCAGATTTAGAGTCAAGTCCTAAAAGTAGACAAAGAGAACCCAGTTAAACACTGTTTCATATCTGTGAGTGGCAACATTATGTGAACCTCTAGAATTAGGAGTTAATTTGAAGGTGAAATTAGAGTCACGTGTTTTCAATCAATAGGATTGATTTTCAAACAATAGGTATGAGTGAGCACCCTGCTATATTTAAAGAACAGCGATCTATCAGAGTCTGATCTTCACAACACAAGTTTGTGGAAGTATGACAGGAACAAAGGAGTTGATGATGCTCATCAGACTGGAAAAGGTTACAAAACCATCTCTAAAGAGTTTGGACTCCACCAATCCACAGTCAGACAGATTGTGTACAAATTGAGGAAATACAAGACCATTTCGAAACATGGTGGTGGTTGTATCATGGTTTGGGCCTGTTTTGCTGTATCTGGGCCATGGTATATAAGAGTAAGTGTGTCATGCAGCAAGACAGATATATCACAGACATGTAATATTGGATCATTTTCCTCAATAAATAAATTACTAAGTATAATATTTTTGTCTCATTTGTTTAATTTATCTACTTTGAGGTCTTGTGTGAAAGTCTGATGATGTTTTAGGTCATATTTATACAGAAATATAGAAAGGTTCACAAACTTTCAAACACTACTACAATGTACAGTGCACTACAGTACAGATCTTCAAACGAAATACAACATAAAACAAAGATAAGTTGAGTAAACACACGATACAACTTGTATTTATTTAGTTTTTTATTGAAGAAAAAAAAGTTATCCAAACCCGATCACCCATGTGACAAAACTAACAGTCTCTTAAAAGTTAAAATCTGTTTGTGCAACCTTTAGCAGCTATAACTGCAACCAAATGCTTCTGTTAACTGGAGGTCAGTCTTTCACTTACTTCTAGATCTAGGATTTACTCCTATGCTTTGGATCATTGTCTTGTTGCATAATCCAGTTGCGCTTGAGTTTTAATTTATGGACTAAAGACCAGACATTCTCCTTTAGGATTTTCTGGTAGAGAGCAGAATTCATGTTTCCCTCAATTATTACAAGTTGCCTAGGCCCAGAAGCAGCACAGCATCCCCACACCATCACACTTCCACCACCATGCTAGACCATAGGTATGATGTTCTTTTTGTGGAATTCTATGTTTGGTTTATGCCAGATGTAATGGGACCCCTGTCTTTCTAACGGTTCACCAACTCATTATTCCACAGAACATTCTCCCAAAAGGTTTGAGGATCATCAAGGTGTGTTTTTGGCAAAATTCAAATGAGTCTTAATGTTCTTTTGGGTTAGCAGTGGTTTTGCCTCACCACTCTTCCATGGACGTCATATTTGCCTAATGTATTTCTGATAGTTGAGTCATGAACAGTGACAATATCCATTTTTAACAATGTTAAAAGTAGTTAAAAGTGCTACATAACTAAGAAAGAATTTAATTTAATACAAGTTCAGTGAAACCAGGTGAACCTATTGAATCTTATTTCAGTTATATACGAATGAAAGTTAAAAGCTACAATTTTAGTATTTTCCAAGAGGAACTTATTCAAGACAGACTTGTGTGTGGAATCGACAATGAACAATATCAAAGAAAGGTTCTGTTATGGGACCCCAAACTAGCCAAAGCTATAGCCACATGACAGATCTATGAGCTTATGGAGGGGAATACCAAAACTCTGTCTGTGCAACAGAAACCTGCCACAAACATCAATAGCATACATCATACATCTGTGCAAAGACACAAAAACAACATGCCAAAATTTTGACCTGAATTTGTAGTCTCAGCAACTATCACAAACTAGCAATTGTAGAGGTAGTCATCAATACAAAAGAGACCCGTGCTCTGCTTATGGCCAGCAATGCAACAACTTAAAAAGTGGAACCATTTCATTCAAATTCAAAGTAAACACAGGCATTGAAAGTTAGTCCATCACATTGAACCAGAACAAACCAATAACAGTGGTGCTGAATCATTCCTTATTGATGGTGTGATAGTACAGCAAAATATTGATGCAACTGAACTGAGTAAGAAAAATGAAATATACAGCACTGTTCACATACACTTACTGTCCACTTTAATAGGAACACCTGCTCATTTATGCAGTTGTGTGGAATTTATATATTTCTATAAAGCTGCTTCTAGATATGCTTCTATGTCCATTGTTAAAAGCTCTATACAAATAAAACTGAATTGTATTAAGTTGAATTATGCAGTCATTCAATCATGTGGTAGGAGCATAATGCATAAAATAATGCAGTTCATTATTATGATTTGTTCTTGAAAATTTTTAGTGTTGAAGGACCCATCCATGTGGTCCATGTTACATGGTGCTATGTGCACAGTTAGTATTCAGTCACTGAGAATGTGAGTGTGTGAGAAAGTATGTAGGTATAGAGATGCAAGTCTGTGTGTGTGTGTTGGTTTTCCTGAAGCCAGTCTCAATATAGGTTTATTTAATTAATTCCTTTGTTTAATAGCATATATCTGTTTTTAGGATAACGTCATATCTGAATGAACAATGTCAGATAACATACTGGAGGAGATCTTCATAAAGCGCTCTCAGCAGAAGAAGAAAACTTCGCCCTTAAACTTCAAAGAGAGATTGTTTGTACTCACACAGGAAAAGATTGCATACTACGACTATGACTTTGAAAAAGGGGTAAGAAATGTATTTTAATATTTTAAATGTTTACTAGAATAATTTATATTCGAGTGGAGAGATCTGTATATTTTTTTATGTAATGATCAAACCCCAGTGCAGTCTAATTACTTTATTGCGATTACTTTATTACTAACTTTAGTTAATCCTTCTGAATACAGAAAAAGAAAGGATTAAAGGGATTTGTTGACATTGAAAAGATTAAATGTGTCGAGATTGTGATACCAGAAGACAACGCTCCTCCTGAACGAATTTTCCCATTTCAGGTGAGGAGACACAGTGCCTTGGAATAAGTTTTGTGATTGTAATGATGTTTGTCAGTATAATGAATTCATTTCACAGATGCTTGATAATCCTGTGATTAATATTGTGTCAGATAGAGAACTACGTTGGTGAATTCCTTAGTTGGTGCTCCTTGAACTACAGTATAATATAGTTTCTTTAAAATGTACACAAAAAGCATGTGCCACCCTTTTTACCTGTTGAAAAGCCCCAATACTATATGCAATTCTGAAAGTTTCAGTAAAAATCCAGATATGTTCTGGGGGGAAACTGCAATATATCATTGTCTGTTAATGTGACTTGAGTAAGCATAAGTGTTATAATCATAGTCAAAGAACAGCTTACCGTCTAGTGATCAACTAAAATAAATAAGATTTTATTGTGTAATTGAATATTTTTGTGGTGCTTTGAAGATTTATGCTACATAATCAAGATTCTGAAGAGGGGCTGCTGTTTGTCAGCCTTGGTTAAAACATTAGCTAAATGGATACTTAAAAGATCTCATGACAAAATACATTGCTCAGACAAAATAACAAAGATACTATAATCTGTCTGAAAAACTTGCAAACATCCAATACAAAAAAAGATCCAAGCACAGGTCATTGCTTGAAATATGAATGGGACAGCATGTAACAGTAACTACAACTGTAAGCATGGCAGCTGTATAACCTAAGTCCTACCCTTCAAAGAAAAGGGACAATCACCTTCTTGGTAAAGGCATAATGAGAAAATAGCCAGGCCTGTCAGATTCTTACACTGATGCAGAGAGCACCACTGTCTCTGAAACTATCCTAACTGGTTTTCAACTAATGTGATGGACTTTCTTATAACAGACATGATGCTTTACTTTTCTCTCTAAATCAAAAGCAGCAGTCAAACTTTATAACTAGCCTGTCCACTTGATATGATGATATAATATAGAGAAAATACCGTTTATTGTGACCCTTCCTCACGACCAGGGGTGGTGAGAATCACCTGGTTTGTACACATGCTCATACATGCCAGAACCAAAAAAGTGACCATACAAAGTAGTATTTGGTAATAAATACTATTGTTATCCAGTCTCCTTCCAAAAGTATTGTAACGGCAAGGCCATTTCTATTGTTTTTGCTACCAAAAAAAAGACATTTGGGTTTGAGATCAAAAGATGAATGTGAGACGATAGATCAGAATTTCAGCTTTCATTTCCTGATATTTATATCTAGATGTTTTAAACAATTAAGAACATGGCACCTTTTGTTTGAACCCACTTGTTTTTTCCAGTGATAAAAAACATCCGAAAATGTGACTTATAGGTGTTTCTTGCCTCCCTGGTGTGCCCTGTTAAAATGAGTGTTTAAAAGAATGAATAGCTCTGAATGTCTAGTGTTGTTTTGAGACCTAGGTTTTGCCTGTGAAGACTGCATTTGTTGTTAAAAAGGGTAAACGTCCTTTAAAGTCCAGAGAGCTGTCTATGGGAGAAAAGCAAGCTATTTTGAAGCTGAGAAAAGAGCGGAAATTTATCAGAGCTATTGCACAAGCATTAGACATAGCCAATAAAACAATTTGAAATGTCTGGGAAAAGAAAGAAACCACTGGCGTACTAACAACTAGGCATGGAACAGCATGACAAGCATTGAGAGCTGTGAAGGAAAAACTCCAAAACAACAGATAATGACATCACAAACAACCTTCACAGGGCAGGGATGAAGGTATCACCATTTGAAGAAGACTTCAAGTGCAGAAATATACAGTCCATACCACAAGATACAAACCACTCATGAGCAGTAAGGAACAGAAGGCCAGATTGGAATTTGCAAATGTTCTGGAACCAAGATTAACCTCTACCAAAAGCGATGGAAAGGCCAAAGTTTGGAGCAAGAATGGATCTGTTCATGATCCAAAACATAGAAGCTCATCAGTCAAGTTTGAGATGTCTTTTGCTTTGTATCATGGTGCATTATCAAGCTGGAATTAGCCATTGGAAGATGGGTAAATTGTAGCCATGAAGAGTCAGCAACATGGTCAGCAACAATACTCAAATAGGATATGATATTCAGTGATGATTGATCGGCATTAACAGGCCCAACGGGTGCCAAGAAAACATTCCCCACACCATTACACCACCTCAACCAGCCTGGACACATTGCAGATTGGGTCCATATATCCATGCTGTCTGTGCCAAATTCTGACAGTACCATCTGTGTGCCTCAGCAGAAACTGAAATTCATCACACCAGGCTATGTTTGTCCAGTCTTCAACTGTCCATTTTTGGTGAGCCTGTGCGCCACTAAAGCCTCAGCTTTCTGTTCTCGGCTGACAGAAGTGGAACCCCACCTGGTCTTCTGCTCTTGTAGCCAATCTGCCTTATCTTGGGCATCTTGTGCATTCTGAGAGGTTCTTCTGCTCACCATAATTGTATGGAGTGGTTATCTGAGTTACTGTAGCCATTCTGTCAGCTCAAACCAGTCTGGCCATTCTCCGTTGACCCTACTCATCAACTAAGTGTTTCCGTCTACAATAAACTCTAGAGGCTGTTGTGTGTGAAATCCCAGCAGTTTAAAAATAGTCAAACCAGCCCTTCTGGCACCAACAATCATGCCACGGTTAAAATCATGGCAATCACACTTTTTCTCATTTTTGTTTTATGGGAACATTAACCAAAGCTGCTGGCCGGTATCGGCATGATTTTATGCATTGCACTACTGCGACATGATTTGCTGATTAGATAATTGCATTAATAAGTAGGTGTACAGGTGTTCCTAATAGTGTTAAATAATTAGCAGCCAGGTGTAACTAATGAAATGCACAAGATTAATTAATCATCAAGAAGTGTGACTATGTCTATACAAGCAAAACTTTTGCCAGTTTTGGAGCACTCAGGTGTGTGTCTACATCATGCCAAGAACAAAGGACCTCAGAGAAGCAATTGTCGCTGCTCATCAATCTGGGAAGGGTTATAAGGCCATCAACAAACAATTTGAAATTCAGCATTCTACACTGAGAAGGATTGTTTACAAATGGAGAGCCTTCAAGACCGTTCTCAATCTTCCCATGAGTGGGCATCCCAGTAAATTCAGTCCAAGGTCTGAAATGTCAAACTTTTTCAGTCAGACAACAATGAACTCCACTTTACACAAGACTATTCTTGAGATAAATGTGAGCCAGCAGCTTAAGCTGGCCCAAAATTGGGTCATGCAACAGGACAATGATCTCAAGCACACCAGCAAATTGACTTCTAAGTGGCTAAAGAAGGAAATAAATTAAGGTGTTGGAATGGCCAAGTCAAAATCCAGACCTCAACCCCTGAGATGCTGTAGCGAGAACTGAACATGAGAACTGTGCATAAATGAATGCCCTCAAACATCAATGAACTGAAGTAATGTTATAAAGAAGAGTGGACCTAAATTTCTCCAAAACAATGTACGAGACTGATAAACACCTACAAAAAACAATTACTTCAAGTTTCTAAAGGTGGTTCTACATGATATGATAAGATGTACTATTTTTCCCACCTGGTTTCTGAATGCTGGTTTACTTTTTGGGGAAAATGACTACGTATTGAGGGGGGCACGGTGGCTTAGTGGTTAGCACGATTGCCTCACACTGTCAGGTTTGGAGGTTTGATTCCCGCCACCACACTGTGTGTAAAGAGTTTACATGTTCTCCCTGTGCCTCAGGGGTTTCCTGCGGGTACTGTGGTTTCCTCCCCAAGTCCAAAGACATGTGTTGTAGGCTGATTGGCATTTCCAAATTGTCCATAGTGTGTGTGTGTGTGTGATTGTGCCCTGTGATGGTTTGATCCCCCAAGTACCCTGGGATAGGCTCCAGGCTCCCCACAAGTCCGTGTAGGATAAGCGGTACAGAAAATGGATGGATGAGTGGGCTACATATTGAAATATTTTGTTTTTTGTTGTCACCTTAAGTTATTTATCTGTTTATAGAAGTTAATGAGGACAACACAATTGTTATTTTACCTTCATAAATAAAAACAGAGAATTGAAGGAGGGTGAACTTTCTTTGTCCCATGACTGTATGCTATTTGGGGCAAATAAATTGGGCAGTCAGTGTTGAGTCCCCAGAAGAGGATAGAATAACGTGACTATCTTATAATGAGCATGAAGGATATCAACTTAACAATTTAAGCACCTAAATCATGTAAGGATTATGTAGATGTTTAAGTGATATTAAAATTTACGTAAAGCACTACTATTTCTTTTCCTATTTAAATAATTATTACTGATAAGAGTAGAGAATAGAATATGTCAAATGTTTGAGAAGGTGTTTAAAGACCTAAAGATAGAATAATGTTTGTTAAACTTTCATCTACAAACAATATGAACTTTTGATTCTCAACTCATAAATCAAGCAAGATGTCTCTTTTTTTAATCTCAGATAGTCTATGATGAGGGACCACTCTACATATTTGCCAAAACAGATGATATACGAAAGCAGTGGATTCATAAACTTAAGAATGGTCAGTTTCTTCTTCATATATGGGATACAGTTTTTTTCAAGTCTTGTAGCTCTCTGAATTCATTATGTGAAGACATTATGTTAATATCCTATAACATATCTGTTAAAGTGGTGCGGTTCAACAAAGACCTAATACAAAAATACCACCCCTGTTTTTGGGAGGATGGCGTGTGGAAGTGTTGCCAGCAGGAAGTCAAGCAGGCTATGGGCTGTAAGGTGCTGGAAATGAGAAATGGAGGTCTGTAAAGGAAAAAGAAAGAAGTTTACCTTCGATGGCATTATTGAATGCCACCTTCTAAACATATTTATTGAGATAAAGTATTAAGAAATTTGTATGGAATAACTGTAAAATGCTATTCTAATAACCATGTTAATATCCATCTCCTTTGAAGGATTTTCCACAGGATCTCGGCGTAAATCTAGAAAACCTCTTCCACCTACACCTGAAGAGGTCAGTTATTTATCATTCTGTCACCATGTCACAGGATCCGATACTATTAATATATTTCCTGATCAAAGCTATCTACTTCCTTAGTTGCCTCCGGAAAAGTCAATGACCGCTTCGCACCTAGAGCCACCAAAGCAGCATGGCTTCTCAGTGGGTATGACAGTCATTGCTGAATATGAGTATGCTCCCATGGCACCACAAGACCTGGAGTTGAAAAAGGATGATGAATACACAATTTTGGAAATATGTGACGCCAACTGGTTTAGAGCCAGAGATAAACATGGGTAAGGCTGGGATGACAAAATGGAACAGTGACCAACAAATGAATATCATTGCTTGTCAAACATATGCTAGAATAGCATGAAGTCCATAGGTTAAAATAGACATGGCACAAATAGCCCAGTTTTTGTGTCTGAAAAAATTCTGTCTCTTAGATGTGATTAGTTTGAATTTTTACAATGTCTTTTGCAGCAATGAGGGATATATTCCAAGTAACTATGTTGTTGAGGCCTTAAATGGATTGGAGAAGTTTGAGTGAGTATGCTTCTTGTGATATTTACTAAAAACTATTGCTATGTAAACATTATTATAAATTCATACTGTACATCAACAGTCTAGCATGTGCAGAAGATCATGCTTCTGTCAGTTTGTGTTCATTGTTTTAATGATATTCATTCATTCATTCATTTAATGATAGTCTTGATAGATGCTATCCAATGCCACAACTGAATGTATAATACATTTTTTTTTTGTCTCTATATAGATGGTATTGCAAAAACGTGAACCGCAGTCAAGCAGAAAATTTACTTAAGACTGAGGTGAGTATAGGACCAGGCCAGCCTTAACGACTGTTGAAAGCCTGAGGTTTCAAAATGTGATCTGTGAACACTGCGTAACCACCTGCGGTTGTGCTTAATACTACCTGGATCTGCTCTTGTGTGTGCACCATGCTGAAAAAAGTCATGAAATGACAGTGACATAGAGTTTGCTATAAATACCTATCATACTGTGTTATCATGGGGCGGCTGTGGCTCCGGTGGTAGAGCAGGTTGTCCACTAATCGTACGGTTGTTAATAATACATTCAAGGTCACCTTGAAAGACAACAGAAAGACAACATACAGTAAGAACAGCATAGTTAAAATAGATACACAAAATAAAACAGATGAAGCAAAAATATTCCAGCTGAATAATATGCAGTGGGAGTGAGTTCCAGAGCTTGGGTGCAGAGCAAATGAAAGCTCTGGCCCCCATAGTGCTGAGCTTAAAAGCTGGAACAGTGAATAGAGACGCTGAGGAGGATCGTAGAGAACAAGTGGGGGTATAAGGATGAAGAAGATCTGAGAGGTAGGAGGGAGCCAGATTCTGAATGGCTTTGAATGTAAACAGTACAATTTTATAGTGAACTCATTGTTGGACCTTACTGAGACTAGAGAAGATATACAATGATATTGAGGTAGCTTCATTACAGATCTCCTGGAGTGGAACTACTCATAGTCTTAGGAAGAGTGGTACTCCTCTCCTAATAGAAGGCCTTTCACAGTAGAAGATATACATAGGCCATGGTGATGAATTTTGTGATTGAAGCTGAGCATCCATACTGTACATTGGCCATAGTGATGACTTCTGTGACGCAGTGGGCCAAACTTGCTCAGACAAGGGAGCAGCAAATGACTTAATCGCTTGTCAGATGTATAATTGGTCTGACAAAGGAACAGCTGCCATGTGGTCATATAGTACCATAAGACTAGATACATAAGTGAATCTTTTGCCCTTCACAGATTGCTGCAATGTCAGTTGCCTGGTACACAGGCTTGGGTGACTTTAGACTTTAAGGAGGAACCCAGGGTTCAGTCATAAGGTCACTCCAGAGTTTTCCCTCTACCACCACATGCAGGGCAAGCTCATCACTAAAAAGTGCAATTCTCCCTCCCCTTTATGCAGAGGCGTATCTACAGGGCAGGCAAGGCAGGCAATTGGCTGGGGCCCCACATACTTAGAGGGAGTATTGTGTCTCTTGCTCCCGTGAATCAATACTTTACGTAAGTTAATACGTTAGTTAATATTAGTTAACATTAGTTGAAGATGGATATTTTGTTTCCTCACTGAGGATTGATTTCCTATTTGTAAAATACTCCATGAAGCTATAAAAAAAAAAAAAAAACTTTGTTCTGTTAGACGTGTTTTGCCTACTTTTAAATGTATATTGTATAATTATATATTATATGTAGGAGCCTATGAAATATTTTGTTAAAATGTTTATATTTATATGTGTTTATGTAACATTATGCTTTCCCCTAATGATGTGCTGACATGGGCAAAAAGTCAGAGGTCTTATGGCAGTTGGCTCAAATGATCTCATGTAGCACCAAGGTGGAATCAGCCTACAGCTGAAGGCAGAGATGGAAACTCGAGTCTGCGACTTGATTCACACTTAAGTCACAAAAAAAAGACTTGGGACTTGACTTGGACTTGAAGACAGAGGCTTGTGAAAAACACATCATTTTGGTTTGGCATTCCCGATTATGTTCTCCCTTTACTACCTCACATGACAGCATCAAACACCACATTTGTCTATTCATTCCTCATTCATTCATTCCCTACTAGGATGTGCTAAAGCAGCATATATCATAACAATTAATCTCTAAACACACCAAGCCAGCATTATTATATACATGCGTGACGCATCTGAAGGCGCATCTTCATCACCCATTGGAAAAATGACAAGACCAACCTCTCCATGATCTTTGTAATGTGAGATGTCAGTGCTACTGGTCTGTAGTCATTAAGAATGGTGGGACACCCTTTCTTTGATACTGGGACCAGACATGATATTTTCCAGAACACTGGCACTCTCTCCAAGACTGAAGATACTGACGTACAGCACTCACTTGATTAGCACAGGTTCTTAAGACTCTGGGACAGATGCCATCAGGTCCCACCACCTTACTCTGGTGAATCCTCCTCAACTCTCTTAACCTGATTCTCCCAGTATGGGGGGTGTTGGAGACGGTGAATGTGTGTGATGGTAGAAGCTGTGGGGGTTGTTGGTGGGAGTATCTTTCCTCACCCTCAGCCCTCAGAGGGCTTTTGGGGGAACATAGCTGGTGGAGGCATCTTGCTCCTTTGAAATTGCATTACCATACCAAAAAAAAACATTGCAGGATAACTTCCCACTTGATGTGTAAAGCTAGTTTACTATGGATTCTAGGAATGCTACATCATCAAACTGTTCACTGCTCCTAGGGGGCCAGAGCTACAGGGATACCACACCTCTCGGTTCATCTGTGATAATATGTCCACCCAGGAAGAATATCACCAGGGCGTTTAACCCACTTACAAGTGTAACCGTGGAAATCATGGTCTCCCCGGTCATTTTTGTGGGGTCCATGAGTAGGACAGAATAAGCAAAAGAGTTGGAAATACATGCAGTAGGCCATGAGGCTGGTCATGCGTCTTGTACCAGAGGGCCATTCAACTCCGCTAGTGAGAATCACATTCGAAAACGAGTTGACTCTGCGTTAACAAAGGAGTTACATCTGTGTCTGCTCACTTGAGGAGCTTCCAAAAGCTTTGACTTTGTGCCTCCCCGGTGATTTATACACCTGAACATCACTCTGGGTCAGAGTTCCTTTCACTGAGATTGCATCTTTGTCAACTGAGCCTGGGGTTCACCAGCAGGTTGATGACTCGCCTCCTACAGCCTTCAATAGGAGCTGGGATATAGCCATTTGTATCTGGCGAGTGTTGTGACATCTGGATAGACATCTCTGCAACAATGATAGTTATGAAGTTATGTACCTAAAAACCATGAAGATGGCTTTTCACGATTCACAATATGATGGCTTAGGACTACAATTGCAATGATAGCTTTATGACTGCAATTGCCACAAACAGTTTTGCACTCATGTCTCCATCAGTGGAAAGAGGATAAGTTCAACAAAACGGACATCATGTGAAAACTGTAATGAATTTCCTGGTTACACATTTGAATAGACCATGTAGTACACAGTTATAGAAGGGATTTATTTATAATTGCACTATCCGTTGTCACCCAGATGAGGATGTGTTCCATTTTGAGTCTGGAATTTTTCCTTGTCACCATCACCTCTGGCTTGCTCATTTGGAATAAATTCATACATCTACATTTTATATCCTGAGTTTATATATTTCTGTAAAGTTGCTTTGGGACAATGTACATTGTTAAAAGTGCTACACAATTAAAATTGAATTGAATTGTACTACACAGATTAACTGGCTGGTCTTGTGTCTGCAAGGCATGAAAAATTTAGCCGCAAAAGGGGAGAACTTTTCTCAGACCTATCTCAGGAGTACTCTCAGACCTATTTCTCAACAAGAAATTACATTGCGTAGAAGGTGCATATGGCATGGGTACTGCGCTACCTCCAGATTTCTATCTCTCTAGCTCAATAAGTTACTGCAAGACAAACAAAGCACATAAGTAACCTTGCAGTAATCGCATACAGGTGAGAATCATCACACATTACCTGTCGGTTCAACCTGCCTCCTCTAGGTCTACCACTCATGCTCGACCACACCCCTGATTCCACAACTATGACACCCTCATTTAATGACTTTGGAAATGGTCTTAGCATGGTGCTCATGTGTATGATAGCATATCCTGGTGTCAAGCACTTCTCTTGGTGGTTAGGAGGGGTGAAATAGAACTCTTATTGTTCAATTGCTATTGTTAGACATTTTACTAAAGGTTTTATAACATTCTTTTACATACAGAATAAAGATGGTGGCTTTCTGGTGCGTGACTCAGGAAAATACACTGGAAAATATACTGTCTCCGTTTTCACCAAGATTCTTGGGTGAGCATGATGTACAAAATATGAAAAAGTTAATATAAAAACTGGAATTCACATAATTATACACGTAAATGTACAGAAACTTGGAATAAAGATTGTAATTTTTCTAAGGCAGCCACTGAATGAAGTGTCAGACTGTCAGGTCGCCTTACACCAGAGGCCAGATTTTGTTCGGCCTGTGCAAACTTGCAGAAAATAATTTTGAAATAGTCCATAGAACCTGCTAATCACCATTTTCACAACAGATCAGCAATATCTACAATTCATACCAGACATATAGTGTGCTGCTTGCCTGCATTCCATAGACACCACTGAAAAGCTTTTGTGGGCTCACATCTCACATTTAAAAATATATATATATTAATCTGGTATAGAGACCTACAAATATGTTGAAAAAAGAAATGTTCATTTAACACAAATTTGAGAGAGATGGGAGACTAAAGGAACATATTTATTCTTAGCAGAGATAAACATGTGAGTTATAATTTTTATTCTAATTTATTAATTGTGACTATAGGTCTTCAGACACAGTTTTGAAATTATTAATGAATGAAATATTGTGCTTTTTAATGGTTTAAAGTTGCATTTAATATTACATCTGCAAGACTCATTTCTTCATGACAGATTAATTTGCGCTTTCTAGTTTCTTTGTAACATGACAAGCTTTTGATAAATTTTTTTTGTTTCATTAACTTCAAGAAAGAAAAACAGAGAGGCTGGTGAAGCAACGTCTTTATAGAGTTGCCATAAGTAATAAGAGGAACTAGATCCATATCAACGATAATACACTTTTCTTTGCTAAAGAACAACACATTTTAATCAATTTAATATTAGGCTTAGATTATTTGGAGTGTCTACCATACAAGTCCCTGTGAATAAGTTGATATAGAAAGGATAAGTTATTAGAATGAGTGGATTCATATAAACCTATCATTTTTGTTACAGTCATAAATATTCAGATCCATGATGCTACAGAAAATTAACACCTATCTGTGTGCCAAATTTCATAACTTTCCTGCAAGTGGTTCTATGGGCTGCCATAGACCCTAGAGTGGAAGCAGAATAATAATAAATATAGCTACTGTAGCTGCAAGCAGCCATCCAGGGGTCAAGCCAATTATCGGCACTATGAGCAGCAGAAGAAGCTTTGACATCAGACATTAGAGTCTGACGAAGAGTGTATGAGAAGTTAGAAAATGTAAACTTTCAATCATAAAAAAAAAACATTTAATTAAAAAATATCTAAAAACAGCTACTTCTTACAATTTGTCCAGTATGTGGCGCTGTTCTGAAACAGCTCAGGTAGCATCTGAGCATGATGGTTATCATGCAGGAAAGCGTTCAAGACTTATGAGCCAAAATAGCCTTTTTTCTATCTCCTGACCAGTAAGGAGCAGTGCGCCGAAACACTGCAGGTAACGTCAAGGCCTAATGCTGAAGACACATACCAAGTTTTGTCACAATCCCTCAAAGTGTTGCGGAGATACAGCCTCAAGTTCAATTTTGTGTGTTCTTTGTCAAATTAATTGAAGCACCATTCAAAAAGGCTATGGTTTATCAAAATTCTGTGAATAACTTTTTTGTTGGGAATGGGTCTAGATGATGCAGGCCAATTTTTGTGCAAATCAGACAAACAATCTAAGAGGAGTTTGAAAAAGTAGCTTTTCAAAACATTTAAAAATGGCAGACAGGAAGTTTGCTCAATCCTGACATATTTGGTATCATTGCTCTTGGCATGAAACACGGAATCTCTAAAGACCAGACTCGTGACATGACAAACAGAGTCAATAGCTATTAGTATTTTTAGAAATACCATTATAATTTTTGGCCACAGTTTTGTCCCAAAACTTTTTTAGGCCTTTCAGAGCATGCTTCCAAAGACACTTCCCAAGTTCCATAAAAATAAGCCAAGGCGTTCATAAAATACAGCATTTTATGACTAAATTCAAAATGGCCGACATAGGAATTTTTCATATCCTTCGACTCGGTATACCCCACTGAATCTAATGAGACCAATTTGATGATTTTAAGGCAAACTGTTTAGAAGTTATAAGCAAAAATGTGCTTTTTTCATATCTCATGACCCCTAAAGAGTTTTACTAGATTTGCTAAAGCATTATGGAGATATACCCTCATGTCCATTTTGGACTATTAAATTCACTGAAGTGCCATTTGAAAATGGTCTGGTTTATCAAAATTTGAATTGTCTTCAGCCAAGGAATTGGTGGGGAAAAAAGAATTTCGTTTCTAGTATTCATGGTTCAAAAGTTATTAACATAAACGCGAGTGCAAATTTGGACAGTTGGTGGTACTAGCGAAACAATAACGAAAACAATAGGGGTCGGGGCTTGACCCCTAATAATAATATTAGGAAAACTAACAAAAACAATAGGGGTCAAGCCCCGAAGGGGTGAAGAAAACTAACAGATCCAATAGGGGCTGCACCCCCTTCGAGGCTTGGCCCCTAAAAGTCCAAAATGGAGAGGAGAAAAAATACATTTCAGTGAAGCTGAGTTAAATGTCCTTTTGTGCAAAGTTTCTGCAAATAAAAAGATAGTTATTAAAGTATAATCTGTGTTTTATAATGACAGAGGCTCAAGGCTCAAGGCCATAACCAGGAAAGTAAATATTTAAAGTTAGTTTTTTATTCGTTTTAGAACGTGAATACATCCGATTTAACTGGTCAGATTTATTTAAAGTTTCACATGTAAATATAGGTTTATATATAGCCAAATTTCCATTCTGAATAATCAAACAAATACTCATTTTATATAGCAATGAAGCACTAAAAAACTGACTACCCAAATTAATAAAGTTACCTGTTGTGTGTTTTAGTGTTGAAATGAATTAATAACCTTAGAAAATTCCCCAAAACTCTGATTTCATGTCAGCCCTTTCTTAGAAGCAAATTTACCTAGAGCTAATAAAGATCCATGTCTGAGCATTCTGATTCACATTTAAAAATTTCATTTTAACACTAAACCCCATTTCCTGTTATAATATAAAATTCATTTTTCACAAAAACATGCAATTGTGATTATCCATGTCATTTGCTATTTTTATTGTTATTGCTTATACTAGAATAGTGCGCATAATTTTACACACACTTTTTAACCAGACAAGTTTGATCATTTAGGTACACCAAATATTAGTGAACTAGGAAACTGTCATTAGAATTTATGAAGGAATTTATAGTAATAAAAGAATTTATATTAACTTTAACAAGGGTTGTTGAAATAAATCAGCTCAAAATATTCTCATTACATATGTCATTCTGGTCTCTCTTCAGAGAAATGGTTGGCTCTTGCCGACACTACAACATATTAACCACTCAACAAGGACAGTTTTACCTGGCAGAGAAGCATTATTTCAGTAATATTCCAGACCTCATCAATTACCATCAGCACAATGCTGCAGGTAAAACCCCTGATCATGCTACTCATACACAAAAGCAGTTTCCTAAATGACTCATTTATGAACAGTTGTTTAATTCCTGCTGTGGCTTCAGGACTGGTGAGCAGACTAAAATACGTTGTGTCAAATCGAGCTCAGAATGCTCCATCCATCGCAGGTCTGGGTTATGGTGAGTTTGCATTTTATCTGGAATAGCCTTTTCTCGGCTATCACAAATCAGCTGATACAGTGCCCTCCACTAATATTGGCAACCTTGGTAAATATGAGCAAAGAAGGCTGTGAAAATTTGTCTTTATTGTTTAACCTTTTGATCTTTTGTTAAAAAATATTCACAATAATACCCTGCACTCATGGATATCAAACAATTGCAAACACAAAACAAAAGATCAGAAGGTTAAACAATAAAGACAATTTTCACAGCCTTCTTTGCCCATATTTACAGCGGGTGCCAATATTAGTGGAGGGCACTGTAAATCATAACCATTCAGTTCTTTTTTTTGTGTGTGATTTTTAAAAAATCTTTTATTAAATGTTTAAATTCTAAGAGGTTACGAAAGAGTTTCTTTCATCTCCTTTAGGAGTCTGGGAGATCGATCCCCGCCAACTCACTTTCATTAAAGAATTAGGTAATGGACAATTTGGAGTCGTTAAGTATGGAAAGTGGCAGGGTCGGCATGATGTAGCCATCAAAATGATCAAAGAGGGTTCTATGTCAGAGGATGATTTCATCGAAGAAGCTAAAGTCATGATGTGAGTGAATTGAAATTGTTACATATTTTATTAGTAGAATTAACACTCACTGAGCACTTTATTAGGAACACTATACTGGGTAGGGCTTCCCGTTGCTCACAGAACAGCCTCAATTCTTTGTGGCATAGATTCCACAAGACGTTGGAAACATTCTTTTGATATTCTGGTCCAAGTTAACATGATTGCATATATAAATACTCAAACCAGCCCAACAATCATGCCATGGTCAAAATCATTAAGATCACATTTTTCCACATTCTGAAGGCTGATGTGAACATCACCTGAAGCTGCTGGCCCGTATCTGCATGATTTTATGCATTGCACTGCTGTCACCTGATTGGCTGAGATTAGGTATACAGGTGTTCTTAATAAAGTCCTTGCTGAGTGAGTGTGTGTGTGTGTGTGTGTGTGTATAAAACACAACAATTAATACCTGTTCTTTATGAAATTAGGAAACTTCATCATGAAAATCTAGTTCAGCTGTATGGTGTATGCACAAAACAAAGACCCATTTACATAGTCACCGAGTTTCTTCCGAATGGATGCCTACTGACCTACCTACGGGAGTCCCTGCGACAGCCCACTGCTGTTCAGCTCCTTGAGATGTGCAAAGATGTGAGCGAAGGAATGGCCTACCTAGAATCCCAACAGTACATTCACAGAGACCTTGTGCGTTTTACCACAAAAAACACCACAACATAAGAAAAACCAAAATATTTAAATGTGAACTATGGTATGGAAATTGTTAATTGTAGATTTGTCTTTTAGGCTGCCAGAAATTGTTTAGTGGATGGAAATGGAACTGTGAAAGTGACTGATTTTGGACTGTCACGGTAAAAAAAAAAAAATATATATATATATATATATATATTTTTTAAATAATAATAATAGTAATTCACCTTTTACTATCAACTTTTCATAGTGCTTTCAGCTTCACCTGATAAGACTGTTCTGTCTCTTACTATAGGTATGTCCTTAATGATGAATATACTAGCTCTTTTGGCTCTCAGTTCCCTGTACGCTGGTCACCTCCTGAAGTACTCAATTACCACAAATTCAGCAGCAAGTCAGATATCTGGGCATTTGGTTAGTATGTGTCACACTTTCAACATACATTTGAATAAATAGGGTTTTTTGGGGTTTTTTAAAAATATTTTATTTAAAAACAACAATTAATTCATTAATACTTTCCACAGGTATTTTAATGTGGGAAGTCTACACACTAGGTAGAATGCCATATGAACGTCTGAATAATAATGAGATAGTGCATGAAGTGACTGCTGGCTATAGACTGTATCGTCCTCAGATGGCCAATGACAGAATCTACTCCATAATGACCAGATGTTGGCATGAGGTACAGACCGGACTGTCTTGAAACAGTGAAGTTATCCTGGTTGATGATCTATAAAAATCAAAGGAGTTGGTGACTGATACAAGCCTTTCTTTCTCATTTCAGAAACCAGATGAACGGCCCACATTTCAGGATCTTGTGATGGTCATTCAGGATTTGCTTGACAATCTGCACTAGACCATAGACCTAATGACAGCAAATACCTGATTATGAGGGTAGCCCTGCAAAAGGGATAAAGACTTGGTCCTGAACTGCAGCTACTTTAAGATTAATAAACATAAATAGATTATTTAAGATTTTGTCTAACTTTCTATATAAATGCTTTTTGTATTTTGTTTCTACAAATTGTAATATTTACTGTGTACAATTCTCCTCAGCTTCCAAAGTCAGTTATCATATCCAGATATTATTACATGACTGTACCTACACATTCACAATTAAATGTATTTTGATTGCTTTGCACTGCATGAAAAGAGCTGATATGGAACAGTGAACTTCAGATTACACAGCTAAAATATGGAGGTATCCTGGAATTCGGTGCCCAGGAAGGCTTAATTCCACCAGCACGTATATAGTTTAGATAGTTTCGTATAATGGAGTATTTCAGGAATAATAAAATAAAAATGAAAACTATCATCTAATTGTTCATGTATATAAAATTTGTGAGCATAGCCATTTATTGTTTCATGTAATTGACTACTTGTGGATGATAATTTAAAGAATGTTTTGCTGCATAAGCAAATAGAGTTCTATAAACTGATCTGCCAGTACTATAAACTGGCAGCTGGTCATGATATTAGATTGGAAGATTATTTACAGTATCTACCAATAGCTTGACAAATAAACTATTAGTCCTGAGAAAAGCATTATATCACAAGGTGTCATCAAGGACCATTTTGTCATCTGTCCATCTGTATAATTTATACTTTCATTGGACAATGTATGCTTAGTCCATCTACTTTTAGTTTCTCTGCCAAAGGCATTTTTTGGGGGAAAAATGATGATAGAGTAAATAATCCACCTCGTTCATGTTCATTACACATGCTACTGTATTTCACATGTGCCTTCTCAGTCACTGCTGATGATGCGTGACGTTGCATCAGCAAAGCGGTCCAAATATAAATATTAAATAAAAGTATTAAATAAATATATATTTACATTTCATATAGAAATATTTCTCCAACAAACAGAAAATCTAGGGAGTGGGTCACCCTGCATGATCACCTAAATTGACTGTCACTAACAATCTGGACTGTGTAACAGCCCCAGCTTCATGTCTTCATATCATTCTGTGTATTTGTAGTGCTGTTGTGCTCGGTTCCACAAAAATGTCCAATAATGCCAAATAATCCACTTTAAGACTGGTGTGGATGACAAAAATGAAAGCTATTTAGATCTGTCTTTTTATCTTCGAAACACAGGAGGTTTTGCCCTGCTTGCACATTTATACCAGCTGCCCCAGTACTGTATATTTAATAGGTGAAGTGACTGCCCATACAATTCCACAATCATTGAAATATGCAGTCCCCGTAAAATACGTTTTGTAAAGCTTTGTCTTTTAACGTATATCAATCACATAACTTTGATTGTGCTATTAAACAAGCAGCCATTTATTGTTCAGATTGATCAGATCTTAGCGACTACAAATTTGTAGGCTTAGGTCTGGCTTTTAATGATAAAATGCATTCATTTAAGAGTAAAAAACAAAAATCTGGAGTCTTAATTTTCAGACTAATGTGCCCATTTTTTTTTAAACAGTTTTCCGCCAGTTAGGAGTAACTTTTATTCATGAGAATCTTGTGAATAAAGCCCATGGTCTCCTGAAACTGTGTCAGGTCATCCTAAACCATGAGATCTTTCGGATGAGATGTTTAACCGAGGTCCTGACTCTCTGTGGTCATTAAAAATCCCAGGACACTTATCGTAAAAGAGTAGGGGTTTCCCTGTGAAATTCTCCCATTGGCTCTTCTCTATCATGGCCCCCTAATAATCCCCATCTCTGAATTGGCTACATCACTCTCCTCTTCTCTCCACTAATAGCTGGTGTGTGGTGGGTGTTCTGGCACACTATGGCTGCCATTGCATCATCCTGGTGGATGCTACACAATAGTGGTGGTTAAGGAGACCCCCCCCCCCATACTTTGTAAAGCGCTTTGTGTGTCTAGAAAAGCGCTTATATAAATGTAACTGTAGCACAACATTCTCAGTCACTGGACTTTTAACAAGACTTACCTGTTGCTAATCACACACTCTCACACTCACCCTTTTAAAAGAGACTTTCACTCACTCACAGTTTGTAAAGTATACGCTCTGTATTGTGTCTGTACACTTGACATTACCAAGCCTGTTTTCTGTGTTTGCTAGCCTGGTTTTAAACTTGTTTGTAGTTTATTGTTTCTTATTTTTGCCTTGCCTTATCTCTGCATCTGAGCAAAATGCACTAGACAGTATGTGAAATGTTTGGATTATTCAACAATGAATTAATGAACAATACATAAACGATTGCATCTTTTGTGCAGCTTTGCACATACAAACATGCAAGGATCAATTAATTACAATATTCATTGTAAGCACATTATTATTATTTAATTATATATCACACGAAATTCCATCACATCATCAAAGGACTTTTTGTTTGAGATTGTGGCAGATGTAAAGGATGTTTCAACAAGAAACACTTCTGCATAGGATACAACTCTGTATCCTCGCTCCTAGATCCTTTGGAAGCTTCCTCAGTCCTCGTTCTTGTATTGAATTAAATATGTGTTGTTCATTAATTCATTGATGAATAACCCAGAAATTTCACATACTATCAGTACATTTTGCTTTATTAAGAATGTTATTACCCAAGCTCCAACAACATAACAGCACATAAAAAAATAAGCATCCCTAAAGCGCAGTGAGGTAATAAAGCTGAGCACGGTCATCATTAATTGACGTCGCTTTGAAGGGACGCTTGAGAGACTGAGGATATTCCATTTGACTTGCTTCGATTCCTCTCTTCTCACATCTCATCCTTGCATTCTTCCCTCACATTCCAGGGCTACAAGTAAAGGTATATCTATTAAATGTTACGGCATAGGTCTAATAGGATCAATGTTCCATTTTCCACTTATAAACTCACGCATGTACTTGATCTGCTCCCTGGGATAGGCTCCAGGTTTCCCCATGACCCTGAAGTGAAGGATAAGCGGTATAGAAGATGGATGGATGGATGGATGTACTCGATCCATTACTTTTTTCAAGCCAACTCTCTGACAGATACAGCAGTGTTACTTTTTTTTGTTAGAAGTGGTTTATATTCCTCATAAGCATGCATTAAATCCTCTATTTCTCCTTTGCTAAAGTATGCTGCTCACCTTTTCTCACCCTGGGTTTCCATGGTGACTCCTGAAATCGGTGATCCATTGACGATGTCTTTATACACTCACCGTGCATGCACATTAACTCTGAGGTAGGAGTTAGGAGGTTGATTAAACTTACTCCTCACATGTGTTCTGGCACTGGAAAACCCAGAGTAATCATTGTTTGGGTTAATCAACATAGAGTTCATGGTTATTATAACGCTAAGTTAACCTTGCTTTCTGGAATACACCCCTGAGCTCTACTAGTGTTTTATAGCTACAGCCCTAGGGAGGTAAATTAATAAAGAGTAAGAAAGACTTCTTGTTGTTTTTTTATAAAGGTAGAGAACGCAGTCAGGCCAAGCAAGACAGGCATGGCTGTACAGTCACTCACAGGAACAGTCTGCCTTAACTTTAGCTTTGTGCATATAGCACTTTTCTTTAAACCACAAATTAAGTTTCACCTGATTGTAAGTGCAACCATGAACAGCATGTTGTTCCTGAGCTTCGTAATGATATTCCCGCCTGAAGCAACGAAAAGTAATAGTTTTGACCACACACAAATCACAACATAAACAACACCTACTGCCATTAGAGCAAGCCAGTCAACTCTGTGCTACTACTTCCACAGGAAGTTATACCCATAATCATTTTTACAACAGCACCACCAGGAAAAAGGTGGATAGAGACCTCTAATGGAGCAGTGTTGCAGGGAGCAGTGTCCCTCGAGTTGACGCTATTTTTGTATATTTTTTTGACAGACAGAAGCTTAGTAAAGTTGAGGATTGTGTAAAGGACATTAGACATTGGATGTTAACTAACTTCCTTCTACTTAATTCTGATAAAACAGAAATACTTTTATTAGGCCCACATGTAGCTAGAAGTAATCTTTCTGATCACATGGTTACTCTGGATGGTCTTTCTGTTTCATCATGTACAGCAGTTAAAGACCTTGGAGTGATTATTGACTCCAGCCTATCATTTGATGCTCATGTAGATAATATTACTAGGATAGCTTTCTTTCATCTCAGAAATAGTTCTAAAATAAGAAACATATTGTCACTACATGATGCGGAAATACTAGTTCTTGCATTCGTCACCTCTAGATTAGATTACTGTAATGCCGTACTGTCTGGATGTTCCAGTAGGAATATAAATAAGCTCCAGTTAGTCCAGAATGCAGCTGCTAGAGTCCTAACTAGAACTAGAAGATACGACCATATCACACCGATATTATCAATACTGCGTTGGCTCCCAGTAAAATCTCGCATTAACTATAAAATACTTTTATTAACCTATAAAGCACTAAATGGTCTTGCGCCACAATATCTAAGCGACCTTTTGGTTTTATATAATCCGCCACGCCTACTTAGATCAAAAGATGCAGGCTATTTGACGGTACCTCGAATAGTGAAGTCTACAGCAGGGGGAAGAGCTTTCTCTTATAGAGCCCCACAGTTATGGAACAGTCTTCCTATTAGTGTTCGGGACTCAGACACAGTCTCAGTGTTTAAGTCTAGGCTTAAAACGTATTTGTTTACTCAAGCCTACCCTGACTAGATTCTGTTCTACTACTTCGCAGTCATAATAATCTTTTTTCTCCCTCTCTCCTTTCGCCGAGCCCCACACGAATTTATGGAGATACTAGAGATCCAGATCCTTTCTGCCTCTGGATGGAGCTCAAATCTTCTCTAATTCCAGACTGCTGGGACTATGGCTGCTCCTAAGGCCATACAGACTTCATATAAATCCATAATGAACTTTTTCACACTAACTGTTGTTACCCAGATGAGGATGGGTTCCCTTCTGAGTCGGGTTCCTCTCAAGGTTTCTTCCTCTTAAAACATCTTAGGGAGTTTTTCCTCGCCACCGTCGCCACTCAGTGGCTTGCTCAGTTGGGATAAATTCACACCTTTAATATCTGTATACCATGTTGATATTTCTGTAAAGCTGCTTTGAGACAATGTCTATTGTAAAAAGCGCTATACAAATAAAATTGAAATTGAATTGAATTTTTTTCAAAATTTCTATACTTTAACAATATAATCTTTACTTTTATGTTTACATATATCACCAATACTATTTTAGATTTAAAAAAAAAATCGTAATATTGTGCTGTTGTTAAGTTTTCATCAGATCTTACAAACATCCGTGACTAGCTTGTAGCCCGCTAGCATCACCTTAGCACTAGCCTTGTTTTACATTTCACATCTCTCTCATCTACCGCTGTTTTAAAGGCGAATATGTCAGTTGTTTCTTCACCTTTGAGTGCAGATGAGGACTCGCTCGAGTTGTACATGCTGCTGTTGGAATTGAAGGCCGTGGAGAAACAGATCCGAGACCTACTCAACAAACAGGCCCAGCTGCATGAGCGAAGAACCACACTGGAAACATCTTATGTTATCGCATACAAATCCAAAGTAAGCATGCAACGTGGTACTACCACGCCCAGCCCCTCTATGCCATGTGTTTCTCTGTGAAGGGACCGTGCACCAGCAGCCAGATCCCGAGCGAGGACCTCTCCCCCTCCACCACCCGCAATCTTCGAGAGCTCCACCAGGAACCGCTTCGCCTCTCTCCGTAAGACCAAACCGAACGCCGTGATCATCGGAGACTCCATAGTTCGGAACGTCCGCGTCGCCTCATCTAAAGGTAAAGTGCGCACACACTGTTTCTCTGGTGCTCGTGTTCTTGATGTCGCTGCGCAGGTACCCACGTTCCTGAAGAAAGACGAGAGCATCGGAGCTGTTGTGCTGCACGCAGGAGTGAACACATCAGGCTGGGGCAGACGGAAATCCTGAAGAGGGACTTCAGCAGCCTGATCGAGACTGTATGAAGCAGATCGCCTGTGATGAATATCATCGTCTCTGGACCTCTCCCCACATACAGACGTGGAGTTGAAAGGTTCAGTAGACTTTTTGCCTTGAATGAGTTGTTAATATCATGGTGCAACAAACAGCTCTTTGTTAATAACTGGAATCTGTTTTGGGATGTTCCCTGCTGATGGCCTGCACTCCAGCAGCCTCGGAGCGGAATTCCTGTCAGACAACATCTCCAAGACGCTACACACCATGTGACTGCCTGCCGTAAGTACAACTTCCAACACCAACAACATTTATCATAATCAATGTTCAAATAATAATTCAGCACTTGTAGTATATTCTATAGAGACTGTGTCTGTTCCACGGGCTAAACAAATACATCAAAAATTTCAGAAAGCTTGTTTTAGTAACCTAACTACCATAAAATTAGATCATACTGAATGCACAGCCAGTACCTTTGATCTGAAGTTAGGACTATTAAACATTAGATCTCTTACTTCTAAGGCTCTTATTGTTAACGAAATCATTAATGATCAAGAATTTAATATAATGTGTTTAATGGAAACTTGGATTAAACCAAATGAGTACATAGCACTAAATGAAGCCAGTCCTCCTGGATACAGTTATATACATCAGCCTCGTCTAACTGGTAGAGGAGGAGATTTTGCACTCATCTATAGTCATAATCTAGGCGTCACACAAAAACCAAGTCATAAATTCAGCTCTTTTGAAGTTATTTATACCAGTATAACTTATGTAGCCATAAAAAACAAGTCGATTCTGCTAATTATTATTTACAGACCCCCAGGGCCATATACTGAATTCAAAGTGAATTTGCAGATTTTATCTCAAACCTGGCTGTTGCTGTAGATAAAGCTTTATGGTGATTTTAATATTCATTTTGATAGCCTGGAAGACCCTCTGAGAAGAGCGGTTGTGTCCATCTTAGATTCAGTAGGGGTTAATGAAAGTGTAATAGGACCTACTCATAATGGTGATCACACTCTTGACCTGATACTAACATATAGATTAAATATAGAAAATATAGTAACACCTCCGCAGTCTGAAGTTGTCTCAGACCATTATCTCATCTCATTTAATTTGCATATTGACCATAGTATTTGTACCTCGCCACACTACCATGTAAAACGTACATTCACGTCAGATACTGCACCGAGGTTCATCAATAACCTCCCAGAGACATCAATTAGATTTGGATCACCGTCTGATCCCATAGAACTCGATCAGGTGACTGAATGCTTAGAGTCAACACTCCGCTACACCCTCGATAGAGTGGCTCTACTCAAAAGATAAATAATTAGAGAGAAAAAGCTAGCACCCTGGTATAACGATCAAACGCGTACCTTAAAACAGACCACTCGGCAATTAGAACGGAAACGTCTTCAAACTAAATTGGTAGTATTTTAAACAGCATGGAAGGAGAGCCTACTGAACTATAGAAAATCTCTTAGTGCTGCTAGAAAAGTCTATCTCTCCACCTTAATAGAAGAAAACAAAAAAAATTCTAGCTTTTTATTCAACATGGTAGCAAAATTAACTAGGAATAAAACCACTACAGAAACAGGCACACAATCATTATATAGCAGCGAAGATTTCATAAATTTTTTCATTGGTAAAGCTGCAAATATTAGATGTGAAATTCAGGCTATTAAATTAAAACAGTTTTATAAAGACAGTTTTATAAATAACCCTGTAAATGATAATATAGCAATATCAGATCAACGATTAGAATGTTTTACTCCCCTTTGAGAGACCAAACTAGCTATATTAATCTCTTCAGCGAAATCATCAACTTGCACACTAGATACTTTACCTACATGCTTCTTTAAACAGATTTGTCCTGGAGTAATTGAACCCCTTCTAAATATAATAAGTTCTTCCCTTAGCACTGGCTATGTACCAAAATCATTTAAACTAGCTGTTATCAAACACCTGATTTAAAAACCTGACCTTGACCCCTGTCAACTGTCCAGCTATAGACTTATATCAAATCTCCCCTTCACCTCCAAGATCTTAGAAAAGGTTGTAGCACAGCAGTTATGCTTATACTTACATATAACATTCATGGAATAACATTCATGAAATGTATCGGTCAGGATTTAAACCACATCATAGCACAGAGACAGCGCTGGTTAAAGTAGTAAATAACCTACTACTGGCCTTTGTCTTTAATTTATTTATTCATTTTCATATGGTTCATTTACATGTGATTCCTTTACATGTGATTCATTTTCATGTGATTCATTTACGTATGATTCGTTTACATGTGATTCATTTACTAATTTGCTTCTCTTTAAATCCAGTTTTAGACTGTGATATTACAAAGGTCTTTCCAGATTGTTACTTGCTACACTGTATGAGATAACCCCAGTAAAATTGCCTGAATTCTATAATATAATTTGTTCACCATGTTAGGTTTAAATCCTCTAAAAACAGATTCGCAATTAAATAACATTACATCCTTCAAAGCATTGGCATGTTCTGCTTACTCTCACAATCCTCCAAACACCCACACACCCAAAGTCTCCATAAACAAATGAGACAGCAGAGTATCCTACAAAAACTGAATGTTGTCCACAATGTGAAAACAACTCGGAGAGTAAACTGGACTAACCAACAAAATTACCAAGACTGATAAACAGTCTGCACACAGTAATAAATATAATGTCCTTACCTTTTAAAGACTTGTAACAAATAATATAACAGTGTAGCAGGTAAAGCCGAGGAGATAACACTAATAAAATTAAGTAAACAGAAACTCTAACCCGGTCAGAGCATCAAAACAGAGAAGCACATTTATACAGAAGTAGATTTAAGAGGAGTGAGTCCACAAAATCTAGGCGAAGTAATGCAACGACAATATCTTCAATAAAAATCCGAATTCTGTAGAGCTGGAAGGCCGAGTGCTAAAAATAAAAATAATAGAAGAGCAAAAAAGACTCCGCTGTGTAGGTGATGCAGTTCACCCCGATATCAAGAGTTTAACATAGTCTCCTGCTTCCTCCGCTGAAATAAAGTCCTTCTGAACACCGTTATATGTAATGCGAAGCCGAGCTGGGTGAAGTATTCCATAGCGAGCGCCCTCAATACCACGAAGTTGACGCCGAACCTCGTTAAATGCGGCCCGGCCCCGGGCTGTCTTGGCTGTGTAGTCAGGGAAAACGGAGATGGTCAAATCCCTCACTTTAATCTGCTGGAGCTCTCTCGCACAGCATAAAATGTCAACACAGTCACTGTGATAGTGGAATCTGCACACAATAGCTCGTGGTCGTTCACCAGGTTTGAGCTTTGGCTGAAGGGTCCGGTGGGACCGGTCCAAAACCGGCTCCTTCTCCAGTACTTCTTTTAACAAGGCCGCTACAGCAGCAGTTGTACAGGTGTCAGGGCCCTCTGGAACTCCGACTATCCTAACGTTATTGTGCCGTGACCTCAACTCCAAATCCTCACATTTAATCTCTAAATGAGTCACGGTCGCAGTGAAAGACTCGATAGTAGTCTTCATATGAACTATGTCATCGGTGCAACCAGAGAGCGCGTGCTGCATTTCCCCAACAGTACCTTTCAGTGTTGATATGGTAGCCTCGGTAGCAACTTTATCACTAGCCAGCTGTGTTGTCACGGCCTGCAGGTCAAGCTGGATAGTAGACAGCGCACCCCCGAGAGTCTCCTGGAGCTCCTTTTTAAAAATATCGGCGATGTCCTTCCCCAGCAGCTCGAGCCTGAGTGGGGCGAAGTCAGAGTCACCGCTCGGCGATGTGGATACAGGGGGAGAAGGAGACTCGCTCGCGGCGCGCACACTTGGCCTCAGTCATGTCTGAATGCTACCATGGAATTTCGTGTTCTTTCCAGACATTTTAACGTACCACAAAGTTAAAATTGCAAACAAGGAAACAGAGTAGAATAAGTCAAAATATATTGTATGACCGAAAAGCGCAAATTAATTACAATTTTAATCTAAATCAGCAGGAGCCTCCAACTTCGCGTCCTACTCCATCGAATTCCGAATTCCTACTACTGGCCTCTGATCAAGGTTGTGTTTCGCTGCTTGTGTTACTTGACCTTAGTGCAGCTTTTGATACTATAGATCATACTATCCTCCTTGATAGACTAGAAAATGCTGTTGGTATTAAGGGAACGGTCCTCTCCTGGCTTAGGTCTTATTTGATCAGTTCGTAGATGTAAATGGCGACTTCACGCATATCGAGGTGAAATTTGGTGTTCCACAAGGTTCTGTTTTAGGCCCACTACTTTTTACATTATATATGCTACCTCTAGGTCAAATTATTCATAAACATGGAATTAGCTTCCACTGTTATGCTGATGATACACAGCTGTATGTTTCAGCAAAGCCAGATGACAAACATCAGCTTAATAAAGTTGAGGATTGTGTAAAGGACATTAGACGTTGGATGCTTATTAACTTCCTCTCACTTAATTCTGATAAGACAGAAGTACTTGTATTAGGACCACGTGTAGCTAGAAGTAAGCTTTCTGATCACACAGTAACTTTGGGTGGACATTCCGTTTCATCATGTGCAGCAGTAAAAGACCTTGAAGTAATTATTGACCCCAGTCTTTCATTTGATGCTCATGTAGGTAATATTACTAGGATAGCCTTCTTTCATCTCAGAAATATTGCTAACAAATATAATGTCACTACATGATGCAGAAATATTAGTTCACGCTTTCGTCACCTCTAGACTAGATTACTGTAATGCCTTACTGTCTGGATGTTCCAGTAGGAGCATAAACAAACTCCAGTTAGTCCAGAATGCAGCTGCTAGAGTCCTAACTAGAACCAGAAGATATGACCACATCACCCCAATCTTATCAACACTGCATTGGCTCCCAGTGAAATCTTGCATTGATTATAAAATACTATTATTAACCTATAAAGCACTAAACGGTCTTGCGCCACAGTATCTAAGCGACCTTTTGGTTTTCTATGATCCGCCACGCCTACTCAGATCAAAAAGTGCAGACTATTTGTTGGTACCTTGAATAGTGAAGGCTACTGCAGGGGGAAGAGCTTTCTCTTATAAAGCCCCACAGTTATGGAACAGTCTTCCAATTAGTGTTCAGGGCTCAGACACAGTCTCGGTGTTTAAGTCTAGGCTGAAAACGTATTTGTTTACTCAAGCTTACCATGAGTGGACTTTCTTTTATGCAAAGTACACAGTCTTATCCATCACGGGATAGTAAGCATACCTAACAATCTCTCCCTCTCTTTACCTCTCTCTTTCTCTCTCTCCTTCTGTCAAGCCACACATGATTTTATGGAGATGCCAGTGATCCTAACCCTTTCTGCACTCTGGACCTGCCTGATCCATCCAGATACCCTACCTCTGGATGGAGCTCTCATCAACTGGAGGCTACAGCCTGGAGATTGCTGAGGAAGCTTGAAGTACCATGAAATGGTTTTGGACCTCAATTCCACATGGACATTTTCGCTGTGGTTGCTGGGACTATGGTTGTTACTATGGCCTTGGGACTGAAATTACCACATACAGTTTTGCACTCAGGTCTCCTTTAGTGAACAGTGGACTAGTTCAACAAAGACTTCATGTAAAAACCATAATGAACTTTCCTTTACTTTCACACTATCAGTTGTTACCCAGATGAGGACGGGTTCCCTTTTGAGTCTGGATTCTCTCAAGGTTTCTTCCTCATATCATCTTAGGGAGTTTTTCCTCACCACCGGCTTGCTCAATAGGGACAAATTCACACACTTGAAACCTCTATCCTGTGTTTACATGTTTCTGTAAAGCTGCTGTGAGACAATGTCCATTGTAAAAAGTGGTATACAAATGAAAATTTAATTGAAATTGAAGTTGTTAGACTGTTGAAAAATGCCCCATAATCCCTCAATTCTCCCATATGCTTTTCCTTCAACTCTAATAGGATAATGCACTCCTTATTTCTTAATGATGTAGTAACAGTCCCAAACATCACAGTTTATTGGAACTCCTTTGACTCTGATATTAATTGGAGGAATGTCTGGTTAATCCCAATAAATATTTAATTACAAATAAAATTACAGAAGTAGCTTTAATAACAATTAATCGTGTCTGCCCAGTTAATGTTTATATGAAGAAATTTAGAAGAGATACTAATACAGAATGTTCACTGTGTAAACTACAGCCAGAGACCATTTAATTTGTTCCTGCCATCATACTGAGCTCATATGGAAAGGTCTGTCCTTTTTAATTGAATATATTGATGTTGATTTCTGTTTACACTGGAAATAAGGTTTGTTTGGATTCTATACATGGGAAACATAGAACAGAAAAACAATGTATATTTAATTAATTTAATTTAGTTAATCTGTTGGTTGTGCTGGCAAAATTCTACATACATAAATGCAAATTCTCCAATCAAATTCTCCCTATTATTTGCAGTCCATGAGGTTCCTTAGGCCTCCACTGGCTTTTCCCCATTTTCATTATTATACGCGTAGAAACCCCAGGGCATGCTGAAGTTCATTAAAGAAAACAAGACAATGATCCCATGCCCAGTAAAAATGAAGTTCAGTACTTTTTGGACCTGTAAGCAAAACTATACACAATGGATCACTTATCGCAGGAATTTACTCCAGGTGCAGGAGAGACAGCACCGGCTTTGTAATATGCGCAGATAGTTTGCACCAGGAGATAAAGTCATTACATTGCTTCCCATCTTTAGCTCAAAATTAATCAAGTGCCAAGGGCCATTTGAGGTCATATGGCAAGTGCTCCCAGAAGTCTATGGGACTATGAGGTTGTGTGCACAGACAGGGTAAATGAACGTCCAATATACCACCTTATCCTTCTCAAACAATTGAGGGAAGTGGTCCCTGTTGCTCTGGCAACAGCAGTGGCAGAGAGAGATGAGTTTATCAGAAAACAACTGAATCCACTCCAGTGAAAGTTGGAGACCATCTCTTACTGTTATATAAGACAGAGATTGCGAATTAAAGAAATTTCAAACTTTATTTTTAAAAGTTTAACCTTTTGATATTTTGCTAAAAACAAAATTCACAAAAATACTCTGCTGTTATGGAAAACAAACAATTGCAAACACAAGTTTATAAAAAAAAAACAGTGTCTTTGTTAAATATGTGTGCCACAATTATTGGCACCCCTATGAATTCATTGCTTTTGCAATGGCTCTGATGGATTTTAACCTCTTTTCTCAGCTTCAAATTGGCTTGATTTCACTCATAGGCAGCTCTCTGTTCTTCCTGTTGGTTAATCCGTTCAAACAACTAATGCAGTCTTCACAGGCGATTGTTAATTGTTTAAACCATTAATCTAACAGAGTACACATGGGCAACAAGAAACACCTGCCGTTCACATGTTCCAATATTTTTGATCTCTTCAAAAGTGGGTGGGTTCAAAGAAAGGGTGCCATCTTCTACGTTCTTTAATACATCTAGGTGTAAATAACAGGAAATGGAAGCTGAAATCTTGATCTATAATGTCATATTCATCTTTTTTATCTCTAATCCAAATGTCTTCAGTGTATAGCAAAAACAAAAGAATTGACCTTGCTATTCTAATACTTTCATAGGGACTGTAGGTAGAATAAGTGTGTGTATGTGTGTAGTTTCCTGTGATCAACTGGCATCCAATGCAGCAGGAACACTTTTGCCCAGTGTTCCTGGGATAGACTACAGATCCACTGTTTTCCAGAATTTCAGATTAAGATGATCAGTGGCTGGGTCATAATAAACCAATTTTTGGTAGTTATAGCAACCAACAACCAGCCAGCAATTTTGGTACTACACACAACCCAACCATTACAGTGTGGTGTCAAATTAAACCAACATGTCCTCTATAATTTATTGACCCAGCACTGGGCTACAGATCTGAAACAAATTCGACTAGATTTAACCCAGCATTTTTCTTACTCAAGTCTTACTCCTATGCTTTGAATCATTGTCTTGCTGCATAATCCAGTTGTGTTGACTTTCAACTTACAGACTGAAGACCGGACTTTCTCCTTTAGGATTTTCTTGTAGAGAGCAGAATTCATGTGTCCCTCGATTACTGCATGTTGCATAGGCCCTGAAGCAGCAAAGCATCCACACAATACAACACTTCCACCACCATGCTTAATTGTAGGTTTGATGTTCTTTTTGTGGAATTCTTTGTTTGGTTTATGCCAGATGTAATCGAACCCGTCTTCCAAAATTCCACTTTTGACTCATCAATCCACAGAACATTCTCCCAAAAGGTTTGAAGATGATCAAGGTGTGCTTTGGCAAAATTCAGACGAGCCTTAACATTCTTCCACATATACATTTTATATAATATATATATATATATATATATATATATATATATATATATATATATATATATATATATATATATATATATATATATATATACACATACATACACACACGCATTTTTATATAAAGTATAAATATAAATACACACACACACACACACACACACACTACCAGTCAAAAGTTTAGACACTCATTCTTTATTTTTTTCCATTTTTCCATATTTGTGATAAATAAATCCAAAATAAATCAAAATCATTTAGCATCTTCAAAGTAGACTCCCTTTTTGCCTAGAATTTAAAGAAAAATGTAGTCTTGGCATTTTCTCAACCAATTTCTTGAGGAATCCCCGAGATGCTTTTTAAACAGTAATAAAAGGAGTTCCCACCTATGCTGGACAATTATTGACTGCTTTCTCAGAATATTTCGCATGCATTTGAAAAAATATTTGTTTGTAAATAAAATATTAGTTTTCTAATGAAAGAAATGAATTCGCTGCCACAAATATATTTCTGTCTACAACACAGATTTCAAACATTTAATCATATACCAGATCAAAAGATTTTTAAAGTCATGAGAAACATTTCAGTCAGGTGTCCACAAACTTTTGACTGGTAAAGGATACACACACACACACACACACACACACACACACACACACACCACAAGTTATTGTCTATTAACATGTATTGTCCAATAGGAGTTAAAAATCTAAACATTTTAGCTAAATTAATAGTAGAGACTTAATTACTACTGTTGAGCACACTGTCTTTCCATGGTGTTCTCTGAATCAACATAAACAGGTGCTTGATACTTCTTGCAGTTGTCCTGTCCCTCATCCGATTTTGGCATTTTATACTTGGCTGTTCTAACGCAGTCTTTCACTGAAGACCTAAAAGCAAAAATAAAACAAGATAAAACATTTACATCAAAGATAAATATAATGTGGTGGGTCCCCACAAGAGTATCCCAAAGTGCATTTTGCCTTTGCATGCTGCTGGATGGTACATGCAATAGTGGGCATTTCATTAGAGTCTCCATGGATTTTGCCATGTTGAAATAAACATATTTCCCTACTGAATAAAGTAGTCAAAAAGTAGTAAATAAAGTAATACAACCCCAATTCCAAAAAAGTTGGGACACCGTGTAAAACATAAATAAATGTAAATAAAAACAGAATGCAATGATTTGCAAATCTCATAAACCCATGTTATTCACAATAGAACATAGAAAACATATCAAATGTTTAAACAGGATAAATGTACCATTTTAAGAAAAAAAAAATGGTAAGAATAAGGTCATTTTGAACTTCATGGCCACAACACGTCTCAAAAAAGTTGGGACGGGGCAACAAAAGGCTGGAAAAGTAAGTGTTACTAAAAAGAAACAGCTGGAAGAACATTTTGCAACTAATTAGGTTAAATGGCAACAGGTCAGTAACATGATTGGGTATAAGAAGAGTATCTTAGAGAGGCAGAGTCTCTCTGAAGTAAAGATGGAATGGAATCTGGATGGAAGCATATCTTGCTCTGAAACCTGTATATACCTTCCAGTATTGATGGTGCCTTTCCAGATGTGCAAGCTGCCCATTCCTTAGGAACTAATGCACCACCATACCATCAGAGACGCTTGTGGATGGCACGGCGAACTGTGTTCACAGACAATGAGTTCTGGAGGTGTTTCTGAGCCCATGCAGTGATTTCCATTACAGAATCATGCCTGTTTTTAATGCAGTGTCACCTGAGGGCCCGAAGATCATGGGCATGCAATATTTATTTTCACCCTTGTCCCTTGCGCACAGAGATTCCTCCAGATTCTCAGAATCTTTTGATGACATCATGTACTCTAGATGATGAGATATTTATGTCTTCTCAAATTTACGTTGAGGAACATTATTCTGAAATTGTTCCACAAATTGTATATGCAGTTTTTCGCAGGTTGGTGAAACTCTGCCCATCTTTACTTCTGAAAGACTCTGCCTCTCTAAGATACTCTTCTTATACCCAACCATGTTACTGACCTGTTGACAATTACTGTTGCCAGCCTTTTGTTGCCCACGTCCCAACTGTTTTTGAGACGAGTTGCGGCCATCCAATTCAAAACTACCATCAAATTTCTGACATTATTTCTCTTGGTTCAAATTTTTTTACATCACAAAACCCTGCCATTTTAACAGGGGTGTGTATGTAGACTTTTTATACACTGTATGTCTTTCTGGCCACACACACTACAAGTCCAAAATATGCATTTTCATTAGACACAGTAAGCTGTTTTGACGGAAGTTCAAGAAAGCTGATCTGGAAGGCCTAATAGATTCAATTATGTTGAATATGTGAGTTTGATCAAAATATGCTTAGCTAAAGTGCATGGCCTTGGTATGGCATTGACACTTGACTTGGACTTGCAGCTCAAAGTTTTGTATTTCACTTGCAAAAAACATTATTGTGACATCTCTGATTAAGCCTATTTTATCAGCCAAATAGCACTGAAGCCCAATTGACGTGAGGTTGCTGGCCGATAAGGAGTCTGTTCTCTTTGACATGGTTCTGAGAAAGAATAACTTGACTAGTAACTATTAATTAGTATTTTCTATATCCTGGGAAATGATTTCAAATGAATGTGTCCCTTTATCAGTCACTATTTGTAAACAAACATTTGTTACATACAGTGGCTTTGTAATTCACAGAGGTCTGGCCATCCATCAAAGTTAAAAGCAGCAGTTTGGCTTACCATTAAAACTTAAACTACATTTGCATGGAAATGAAAGAAACATCACAATGCTGCTGGGTAGGAGATGTGAGCTGTTCTCACATTGCAATTATCTGAGACCAGAGATAAAGTTTTCTCTGAAACCCAGTTTAGTATATTGTCATTTACTATAATCCAAGACTATATGGCTGTTTTCAACTGAAATCTGATCTAATGTAATCAGTTGTACTTCAGTTTGACAAAGTGCTATTAGCTGGTGAGTATAATTTTCATGTTCATGACGTGTCTAATACATTTGTTTCAGAATTCTTAAATAGTGCTGCATGTTTTTAATGTTGTACAAGAAGTTTTATTTACACTGGATCAGATTTTTATGTTAGGCTTGTCCCTTAACCTACATTTAGAAGTCATCTATGTTTCTGATCACAGATGTATTGTTTTTGAAACGGTTTTTAACATTAAAATGGTTAAGTCTAAACATACAATATTCTGCTGTGTTTTTTGTGATGATTCAGTTGCCAACATTTCAACAGATTTCACTTAACTAAGGGTAGAAATAATTCAGCCTTCTGATGTTATTTGGTTAGCTGGTTTAATAATCTCTGCAACACTAGATAATGTTGCTCACTTTAAGAATAGATCAAAATAGTTGGTTAATGGAAAGAACTACTTATTTTAATAGGTTAATCAGTGCCAATAAACTGAACCCACAGATTTATGTTTGCCATAACTGTCATACATTAATACTTCCAGCCTTAATTTGAGGGTATTTACATCCAAATCAGGTGAAAGGTGTACAGCACTTTGTATATGTGGCGCCCCCTTCCCCCCAGACCTTTTTAAGGGACCAAAAGTAATTGGACAACTGCCTGCTTAGCTGTTCCATGGCCAGGTGTGCCATTCCCTAATTCCCTCATTTAAAAGGTCTAGTGTTGATTTCAAGTGTGGCATTTGCATTTGGAATCTGTTGCTGTCAATATGAAATTAAAAGAGCTGTCACTGCCAGTGAAGCAAGCCATTATTAGGCAAAAGAAATCATAATAAACTCATCAAAGAGATAGAAAAAACATTAAGTATGGCCAAATCGACTAGTCGGTACATTCTTAATTAGAAAGAATGCACTGGTGAGCTGAGGAACACCAAAAGGCCTGAACAACCCCAGAAAACAACTGTGGTAGATGACAGAAGAATTCTTTCCACGGTGAAAAAAAACTTTCACAACAGTTAGCCAGCTCAAAAACACCCTCACTTAAGTACAGTGTGTTTAGCACAAAATGTGAACCCTTAGCAAGCCTCAAAAACTGGAAGACCAGATTAGAGTTTGCCAAAAACATCTATATAAAAAAACCCTATACACACATACACACACATTATATATATATATATATATATATATATATATATATATATATATATATATATATATATATATATATATATATATATATATATATAAATAAAAGACACACTAACCAGTAAAACTACACAACATCATTCTGATACAAGTTGATCTTAGTTTCACCTGTCCAGATGATGTTGTTCCTTAACTGTACCTATATATATATATATATATATATATATATATATATATACACAATGAGGGAAAAAAGTATTTGATCCCCTGCTGATTTTGTACGTTTGCCCACTGACAAAGAAATGGTCAGTCTATAATTTTAATGGTAGGTTTATTTGAACAGTGAGAGACAGAATAACAACAAGAAAATCCAGAAAAACGCATGTCAAAAATGTTATAAATTGATTTGCATTTTAATGAGGGAAATAAGTATTTGACCCCTCTCAATCAGAAAGATTTCTGGCTCCCAGGTGTCTTTTATACAGGTAACGAGCTGAGATTAGGAGCACACTCTTAAAGGGAGTGCTCCTAATCTCAGCTTGTTACCTGTATAAAAGACACCTGTCCACAGAAGCAATCAATCAGTCAGATTCCAAACTCTCCACCATGGCCAAGACCAAAGAGTTCTCCAAGGATGTCAGGGACAAGATTGTAGACCTACACAAGTCTGGAATGGGCTACAAGACCATTGCCAAGCAGCTTGGTGAGAAGGTGACAACAGTTGGTGCGATTATTCGCAAATGGAAGAAACACAAAAGAACTGTCAATCTCCCTCGGCCTGGGGCTCCATGCAAGATCTCACCTCGTGGAGTTGCAACGATCATGAGAATAGTATGGAATCAGCCCAGAACTACACAGGAGGATCTTGTCAATGATCTCAAGACAGCTGGGACCATAGTCACCAAGAAAACAATTGGTAACACACTACGCCGTGAAGGACTGAAATCCTGTAGCGCCCGCAAGGTCCCCCTGCTCAAGAAAGCACATATACATGCCCGTCTGAAGTTTGCCAATGAACATCTGAATGATTCAGAGGACAACTGGGTGAAAGTGTTGTGGTCAGATGAGACCAAAATGGAGCTCTTTGACATCACCTCAACTCGCCGCGTTTGGAGGAGGAGGAATGCTGCCTATGACCCCAAGAGCACCATCCCCGCCGTCAAACATGGAGGTGGAAACATTATGCTTTGGGGGTGTTTTTGTGCTAAGGGGACAGGACAACTTCACCGCATCAAAGGGACGATGGACGGGGCCATGTACCGTCAAATCTTGGGTGAGAACCTCCTTCCCTCAGCCAGGGCATTGAAAATGGGTCGTGGATGGGTATTCCAGCATGACAGTGACCCAAAACACACGGCCAAGGCAACAAAGGAGTGGCTCAAGAAGAAGCACATTAAGGTCCTGGAGTGGCCTAGCCAGTCTCCAGACCTTAATCCCATAGAAAATCTGTGGAGGGACCTGAAGGTTCGAGTTGCCAAACGTCAGCCTCGAAACCTTAATGACTTAGAGAAGATCTGCAGAGAGGAGTGGGACAAAATCCCCCCTGAGATGTGTGCAAACCTGGTGGCCAACTACAAGAAACGTCTGACCTCTGTGATTGCCAACAAGGGTTTTGCCACCAGGTACTAAGTCATGTTTTGCAGAGGGGTCAAATACTTATTTCCCTCATTAAAATGCAAATCAATTTATAACATTTTTGACATGCGTTTTTCTGGATTTTCTTGTTGTTATTCTGTCTCTCACTGTTCAAATAAATCTACCATTAAAATTATAGACTGGTCATTTCTTTGTCAGTGGGCAAACGTACAAAATCAGCAGGGGATCAAATACTTTTTTCCCTCACTGTATATATATATAGGTACAGTTAAGGAACAACATCATCTGGACAGATGAAACTAAGATCAACTTGTATCAGAATGATGTGTAGTTTTACTGGTTAGTGTGTCTTTTTTTAACAAGTAATGAAGTTTTATGATTTTTCAGGTATTGTGAAATACTTTGTATTTAGTTGGCTTAGAAATGTGCTGTACAAGTAAAGATATACTTACTAAAACATCATTTTCTCATTACATGAGTCATTTCTCATTACATGATTGTAACAGACTATAACTCAAACACTGAGGTGTTGTCTCATGATGCTGTGCCAGTGCAAATAAATATATGTGATAAAAATTTTCATTTTACCAGATAAAATAGGTGACTGGTGTCACATAATAAAGTGATAAAATAATTTAAAAAGACCAGACGATATGTATAATAACCTAAACTAATAACCTAATGAGGTGTTTACAATTAACATGACACACAATTATTAAAATTTTCTACTCAACAATTTGAGAAACTACTCACCTTTCAACGAAACAAAATCATTATCATCATTGTCTTTTTCTAAATAATAATATATTCTCTTAAAAACGTATGTGATGAAATGATTTACACCATTTGTAAAACAAAGGGAGGTATTTACCTTGAGGAATCAGGAATAGAGACTGGGGCATTCTCACAGATGCGAACACATTTGGTGTCACAAAGCAAGACAGAGCTACTGCCTGTGGCTTGTGATAACTGTACTGGGGTTAAAAATTCTTTCTCCGTTGAACAAGGGAGGCCTTCTCCGTCGACAGCCTTGCTCTTGCCTGGCTCAGTCTTCATGTCTGGAGTATCCATGCTGCTATAGTCAGACCCCTCAGGTAAGTTTACTGGAAATTTTTCTTGCTTGCGTTTCTGAGTCCGTGCCTTCTTCACCTCTGGGGAAAGAATCTATAGTTACTTAACAGCATACTTTGTTTGCGAATTGGTCAACTCACAAAATTCAAAATGAAGAAGTAGTTTTATTTATATAGCGCCTTTCCAAAGCTCAAGGTCACTTTACATAGTATATATATCAAATACATAAAACACAAATGTAATAAATTGAAAATCATTGAAAATACATTTCAAACAGATACGTTTTTAGCTGGGTCTTTAAACTAGGCAGAGAAGTGATGTTACGGAGAGTAAGAGGTAGTGAGTTCGACAGTTTCAGAGTAGCAACACAAAATGACCTTCCACCCGCAGTGGACAGCTGAAATCTAGGTATGGACAAAAGACCAAGTTCTGATGAGCTAAGGGACCGAGTAGGGCAGTATGTATGAAGAAAGTCAGACAACTAGGGAGGGGCAAGACCATTTAGTTTGAATGTTAGAAGTAGTATCTTAAATTGAATATGTGAAGCTACAGGTAGCCAGTGGAGATCATGCAGAAGAGGACTGATATGAACAGAGCGCCTGATGGAGGTGAGAACCCTTGCAGTTGACTTTTGAACATACTGTAATCTTGAAATGTATTTTTGGGCAAGCCAATAAAAAGCGCATTACAATAATCCAGACATGAAGTGATTAGGGCATGAACTAAGATTTCAGCATCAGTCAGAGTGAGAGAGGATTGAAGACAATATTACGAAGGTGGTAAAAAGAGTTTTTAACTATAGAGTTGATATGGGAATCAAAAGAGAGTTGTGTCAAATAAAACACCAAGATTACAGGCAGAGGAAGAAGATTTAACAGGAACCCCATCGATATCAAATGACATCCATCCTTTTGAGTGAATTAGTTGAACCAATAAACAATATTTCAGTTTTATTATCATTCAGTTTTAAAAAGATCAGGGACATCCAGGGTTTGATGTCCCTAATACATGCAGTGAGTGCATCAGAAAAAGTTGTCTTATCAGAGCTGGTGGTAAGGTAAATTTGGATGTCATCAGCATAACAATGAAACTGAAGTCCATGCATGTGTATGATGTCACCACATGGATACATATAAATGATAAACAACAGTGGCCCAAGAACAGAGCCTTGAGGAACACCCTGTGTCAGAGGAGCAGTGGCGGATTTGTACCCTTCAATAGTGATGAAATACTTTCTGTCATTGAGGTAGGAGGTGAGCCAGGAGAGAGCTGGACCAGTGATGCTGATTCCAGAAAGACGAGAGATAAGTACATCATGACAGACCGTGTCAAATGCAGAGCTTAGATTGAGGAGAATTAAAGTGTTTATTAACCCAGAATCAATGGACAGGAGAAGGACATTAACCACAAGAAGAACAACAGTTTCAGTGCTGTATGATGGAATGGTTTAAAGAGACCATTGGCATCTAAATAAGACCTTAACTGTGAAGCCACTACTTTTTCCAAAATTTTATTTAAAAATGGTAAGTTTGAGATTGGCCTATAATTGTTCATATTTTGATGATCAAGGGCAGATTTCTTAAGAATGGGGGTCACCGCAGCAGTTTTTAGTTCTGCTGGAACAATACCAGATGCTAGGCTACAGTTTATCAGACGAGTTATGGAAGGTGAGACTTCGGAAACACACATTTTGTGTAAAGTAGTAGGTGCAGAGTCAAGCTGGCAGGATGTAGAATTGGACTTCATAATCAGATCACTTATAGCAGAAGGTGTAGTGGAAGTGAAAGCAGAGAAAACGTATTCTGAGTGAGCTGTCTAAATGTGTAAATACACACATTTGACCAAAAGTATGTGGTCACTCAGGTCACTCAGTTCAGGTGTTTCAGCCACAACCATCTCCATGGACAAACACTGGCAGTAGAACAGGTCATACTGAAGAGCTCAGTGACTTTAAATGTGGCAGTGTCACAGGATGCCAAGTGAGTTTGCGAAACCTTTGCCCTGCTAGACATGCCTTGGTCAACTGTAATTGCTATTATTGTGAAATGGAAGTGTCTAAGAACAATAACAACTCAGCCACAAAGCGGTAAACCATGCAAACTCACAGAACAGGTCAGTCAAGTGCATCTTTTGCAACACTTGCTCCAGACTTCCAAACTGCCTCTAGAAGCAACATCAGCATAAGAACTATGTGTTGGGAGCTTTAAGAAATGGGTTTCCATGGCCGAGCAGCTGAACACAAACCTAAGATCACTATGCACAATGCCAAACAACGGCTGGAGTGGTGTAAAGCATATTAATGCCCATGGTTTTGGAAAAGGATTTCCTATGCACCAGGCTTTCTCTCCCAACATCAGTACCTAACCTCACTCATGCTCTTGTGGAAGCAGAATTGCAGAAAGTCCCACAGCCACGTTTCAAAATCTAGTGAAGAGCCTTCCCAGAAGAGTGGAGAGTGTTAGAGCAGCAAAGGGGGGACAAACAAAGGGTGGAATGGGATGTTCCAACGACAAGCACATATGGGTATGATGGTCAGGTGTCCACATACTTTTGGTTATATAGTGTACAAAGTACAGTGGACAAAATGAGTTGACAACAAGAAATGCTCTAGGTTAAAAGCTGGTTCAGCAGCCTGCAATGCACTTAAATGGATTGTAAGTCTGACAGAACATTCAAAGGATTTGATGAATTTGACATTTTTTGAAAGAAATTTCAAAGGATTTAATGCTGCATGTGCTGACTCACACACACACTATTTCGGGTACGTTTACTCCATGTTTACTCTGTTTTCAGCCTACATAGGATTGGATTTTCTTGTATTACTAACTGAATCTAATAATTTTAGTTATTGACTTTGCTGAGTATTCTCAGTAAAGAATAAAAAAAAGATTTAATAACCAGGTTGACAACCGAGAACGAATGTTATAAAGAGTAACAGAAATTGAAATTGATAATTTAAATCAAAACATAAAAGAGAACATAGAGCAGAAGACATCTATGGCAAAAAAAGGACTGAATGATGAGCAATAACAAGGTTAACATATATTAAGTACCATAATGTCACTCAAAAAGGTTTACACTATTTTAAAAAAAAACTTTTCTCTCTGGTGTTCTGATGCTATTTATGGTTCTAATGCAATCATTTAATGTGAAAAGTCAATAACTACAGTTCTGAAATTAATTTTCAGCACTACATTGTGTGTGTGTGTATTATTTTACCATTAGGCTCATATTTCATCTGGAGTTCTTCAATTTTCACTTGGAGCTTGACAATGTCAATGCGCATTTGCTTTAGAGCACACTCGGAAGTAAAGAGTTTCCTTTCCAACTCGAGCACCCTGTGGCTCTCAGAAAGAGCTTTCATTCTGGCCATGGATAATTCCTCCTTTAGTTTCTCTGCAGCTTTCCTAGAAAACACAAAACAAAACAAAGTACAATTATCACAGAAAAAGACAAATAATTTAGGCCGTCTTCTATCCAAATGGCATATAAAAAAAATCATAATAATTATTTAACTGATCAAGGTTATACAGGCAAAAAAACCCAACCCTTAGAAGCAGAAAAACATTTATGGAGCAAGTATCCCTTATAGGTATCAACTAATAGCCAGATGTTAGTGTAATGGGGGAAGAGTCAGAAATTTCACGTGAATAGCCTCATTGGAAATATATTTACTGAAAAAAATGCTGACGCGTTCAATACTTATTTCCCCCACTGTATATATACACGATGAAACATTAAGTAAAGATGATACATATTTTTAATGAGTCCACATATATTTTCATTAAATCCCGAACATGTTATCCGGTGAAATAAATAAACTTTTAACTATAAGAACAATAAATGTTGCCATCACTGTTTTAGATTTTTTTTTAAAAAAGTTGATTACAAGATCTTAGTAGTCTGGTAGGAGAGTAAGGGTAAAGATCACCAATGTACTGTGGAGGAAGACCAGAAAATTTGAACTTAAAAGAAAGCCACTGAAGAGCTGCCAAAATTGGGGAAATATGATCCCTCTTTTTAGTCCCTGTTAAAAATCTAGTTGCTGCATTTTGCAAGCTGAAGGCAAGACAAGGCAGATTGAGGAAGGCCAACATACAGAGAATTACTGTAGTCCAACTGTGATGTGATATGAGCATGAATAACAGTTTAGAAATCTTTTGTAGAGAGAAACTGTTTTAACTTTGTAATAGACCTTAAATGAAAGAAGCTTCCCGTAAAGGAGTCATATCATGATTAATGTTTTCTTTTTTTTTCGGGGGTGTAATGTATCTGTTTGTGCATGTATAAGATCTGCAGTCACAAAACTCAGTTCCAGCAAAGGGATTTATTTTATCGAACAGAGAACACTGCACCAGACCTGCCTAAAACGCGTCGTTTGAAGTCCAGATATTACTTCTGTAACACGCCTACGTCACAGCATGCGCTGTTAGCATAATCCTGCCCAAAGGCAGACGCGAAGAAAAAAGGCGAGGCTCCAGGCGCCATGTCGCAGAGACGCTGTGTGTTTCTGTGCAAAAACAAAACCCCTTTGTTTAGCCTTCCGAAAACAAATGAAATAAGGAATCAGTGGTTACTGTTAATTTAATTTAAAATGCTGTTCCTGAGCAGTACATCATAAATGTTTGCTTGTGCACAGCTCATTTCACGGAGGACAGCTTCCCGAACCTGGGCGAATACAAGGCACGCTACACACAAAGGCTCCTCCTGAAAAGTGGGGCGATTCCCTCTTGCTCGGACAATCTTGTGCTTCTGAATCAGAACCTGTAAGTATGTTTGATTATTTTATAAAGTATCTGCTATTGACTGTTGAAATGCGGAGTTTTGTGTTGTGGCTCAGTTGTAGAACTCTGCTAACGTGCTAGCTAAGGTTTGATCCACATTTTCTGAATCTCACTCGGGCTCCAACTGATACGGTAAAACCGACGACATGTTGCTTAGGAGCTTAGGATTGCTTTAGAAGTCTTGGAGGCTGAAGCTAACTTAAGGGGCATTACATTTCCGACACATGCTTGAGGTATTTGGCCAATCACAACGCAATGGCTCAACTGGCCAATCAGAGCACTCTGGGCTTTTCAGAAGGAGGGGCTTTGGAGAAATCAGAGTGTTTCAGGCAGCCTGGGAATAGAGGTACTGCAATAATGTACAGTATGTGACAATGAATGCGTTTTTTAAACATTAAAGCATGTTAACCTATTCTATTACACACAAACAAAATAATGAACGTTTAAAAATGGTTAAAAATTATGATATGACCACTTTAGCAGCAGCACTAATTTGTTTATCAAACTGTACAGTTGAATCAAAAATTACTGCAATATTTTTGACATTTATGTGTATTAGAGGAAAGAGGACCTAACTGGACCTCAAAGACAGAGGAAAGGGTGTGATAAGTTCACTGTGAACACTCTTCCCTCTCTGTTTTCTCAGGAACAAAGAAAGTGTTAACACCATTTTTCCTCTTTGTTCTTCTGTTAACTAAAGTACAGACAGATAAAGCCTCTCACCATTTGCGCATGGCTCCCCCCGAATACCATTTAAGTGCATTTACATAACTTCCTGAATAACATTCGCCCATATTCCTATGACTTCCTGAAAACCAAATATGGTGGTGTTCCTGTTTTACATTGATATGCTTCTTGTTTTATACAAATATACCCTTCCGCCTTGTGTCTTCAGTGAACAGAGGTGAGACCAATCTGACAGGATTTACAGGACAATACGTGGAAACACTTGTCTTATGGGCTGAAAGCTCTCAATTCTGCCAAACGCTAGCACACACAGTCATTGTGAGGAAAAATGGATATATGACATTTTTTTTAAACCAGTAAAGAGATTGAAACTGAAACAGTAACATCCTCTGATGCTGAGCAGGAAAACAAGGTGTGTAAATGTAAAAGAGTTCTGGTTTACATGAACATGATATGAGCAGAGCATAAGGAAAGATACTGTACTTTGCATGGGACTGTAGAAGCTAAACACATAGCTTAGCTGTGTCTCCCCTTGGCTAGAAACACCAAACTAGCCTAGTTAGAAAAAACTTTTATATTTTATCAGTCTGGTAGTCCTACAAACAGTGATAACACCCGAGGCGAGTTTTATGATGAATCCAACTTTTTCTGATCGTGTCATACATTGACAGCTAAGTTATCTCAGCTTCCATAAAACAAAATTTACTAGCTTTGTTACTAGCCCCGGATAATTAACAGCCCAGCTAACGCCCCTGGATGGTACCTTAAGAAATACCACAAGATAAGGGGGGGCAATGAAGAAGAAAATTTCCCTACGTTTACTGAAAAAGTCCTATCTTTCAGGTAAGAGGCAAACAACTGCAAAGCCAGACCTTGGATGCCAACCACAGACTCTAGGCAAGTTAAAAGAGTACTATGGTCTATAGTATCAAAATCAGCACCAAGATCCAATAACCCAACACAGCACACATGCCAAAGTCAATTGAGATGAAAATATCATTAGTGACCTTTAAAAAGGCAGATTCTGTACTATGTAAGGATCTAAAGCCTGAATGGAACTTGTCTAGGATATATAAAGAATTCAAATGACAGGGTAGCTGTGAATAAACAACTTTCTCCAGCACCTTTGAGATAAACAGGCAATTTGGAAAAACAGGCTTATAATTATTGTGTAAAGCTGGATCAAGATGAGTTTTTTTTTTAAGCAAAGGCTGCACAATTACATGTTTAAGGCTAGCTGGTACAGCTCCAGTAGCTAAAGAGCTATTAATAATGGCTGTCACGATTGAACTGTCGGTTACAAAAACATCTCTCAAAAGACATGCGGGGAGAACATCCATCATACAACTTCTGTGAGATTAAATCAGAAAGCTGGGCTGAGGAGACTGGTTGAAAGTTGGTTAAATAACTGAGCAGAGGTGATCCCTGAAGAGACACGGTTTTAAAGTTTTAAATTTTTTTGATGAAAAAATGGAGAAATTCATCACAGGACTCAGGAGAAGGGTCAGAACTGAACACAGAATCAATCGAATTAAATTAAATTTAGACAGATACTTTGATTCTGCGTCTTTCACTGACCTCTAATCACTTGCTAAGCATGTCTTCAAAATGTCAAAAGAGACCTGTAGTTTGTCTTTCTTCCACTTTTGCTCCATTTTCTACAATTTTGTCTAAGAGCTTGGGTGCAATAATTGAGCTAAGGATGAAGAGTATCTTTCCCCTTAACTCTCCTGGACACGAGAAGAGCGTTACATTTCATTCATGTAGGTATGTCATTTTTTCTTCTGCAAATATCTGATGTCAACAGGTTGATATACAGCATTTCAACAACATACTTGCAAATTGTGTGTGTGTGTGTGTGTGTGTGTGTGAGAGAGATTCACAACTATTTAGTGAGAGTATGGGTTATTATGTGTCACGAGAGCTTCACTGCACAGAGATTTGATTCAGTGTCAGCATTTACCATGGTCAGCTATGTTAGAAAGAATGGAATGGCTTTTGTGCTCCTAAGCATAATGCACCACAACAAAGTGGTGGATGAAAGTAGCAGAAAGAAAAAACCTGATGCAATCACTTCAACAATATACAAAATTCTACAATAAGACCCAAGGAGGTGTAGACACCATGGATCAGATGGTTGGCACCTACACCTGCAAGTGCCAAACACAGACATGGCCCATGGTGCTATGGTATTGGAGGCCATTTCTCATGAGGAATGGGCTAAGATTCCTCAGGAACGTTGCCAGAAGTTGGTGTCTGGCTATGCATCTCGTTTGCAGCAGGTCATAACAGCAAAAGGGTGCTCTACTAAGTACTAAAGATGCTTGCCATGAAGGGGTTTAATCATTTTGAAACTGGAGAAAACATAAGTTGCATTTCCAGTTGAATTTTGGGAAACCACTTGGGAAACAAGCATTCGTTGTCTTGAACTCTTTCAACTGCTTTTGTTTTATTTGTTCATCGCAAACAGCTGAAAGTCTGTACATTTTTACAATAAACCTGATTTGCAATGGGGGTTAAATAATTTTGATTGCAACTGTACATAAGCAAATTAACATACCTTATAAGTTATCCTTACTTAAATTTCAATTCAGTTTTTTATGGGCTCCCGAATGGGGCAACAGATAATTGTTTGACTTATCATCCTATATATAGCAAGTTCAAATCCTGAGATGCCACAGTTAGCTGTGGCTGGGAGTCCAAGGTAGCAAAAGTGGCTGTCCTCTCTCTGGGTGGTAGTGGGATTACTCTTTCTCCCCTCTCACAGCTACAGCTACACTAGCCAGTCATGGGCATCTGTGATAGTGCTTTTTTCCTGAGTGCTACACTGCCCTGTGACCCAGCATGAGCAGCAGTTCAAAAAGATGCAGTATTTAAGCTATTTATTAATGAAATGAAAACTCTCCAGCTGCCAATTCTTTATCATTTAGATGCCCAAATAGATTAGCCTAGGAAAGGGCCATACCCAAGAAATTCCAGTTCACATGACATTAATCCGCTATATTTCATTATTCATTAATTGGAAACTTACTTAGAATTTGAGAGTTGCATTTTCAAAAGATCAGTGTAGTACGTCTCATCCACAAACTCTATTTCCTTGGAGACACCAGTGGACTGATTCTCAAGTGCCACCTGTTGGTAAATGAGTTTCATGATCAATTGATTGCATCAAATAGATCACTATCAAAACAACGCATCAAATTCTGTTACTTGTGCAAAACTTTACCTCCAACTTCTGCAACTGTTGCACTTTCTTCATCAAGGTTTCTATCTCATTGTTCTTCTCTGACAGCATGACTCGTAATCGCTCAAGCTGGGCTGGGTCCGCTCTAATGCCCTGAAGCTGCATCATATTAGATATCTGCACCTATGATGAAAGAAAGAACAAAAATTTTGGCAAAAAGAAATCACAGTGTTTGCTCCCTTCTCAATAATAATAATGCTGCTGACTTTTACCTTCATGCGAACCATTTGCTGTTTGGTAAATGCATGCTGCTTTTGAAGAGACTGGTATTGTACTTTTACACTGATCAACTGTCTCTCTATTTCAGCACGCTTGTCCTCTACCTGTTTAAAATAAATAAATAAATAAATAAATAAAGATATAATTTAAACCAGCACCTTAATATCACATTAACATAAATATTTTAGTAATATTAAAATCTATACCTCAGAGAATAATGAATTGCCTTTGCTGTTTGGATCCTGCGCATGCTGTAACACCTGGTCCAATTGTATTTGAAGTTCCTGGTTGGCTTCCCTGGATTTCTATTATGAAATACGAGATTAGCATGTGCAGAGAGTTCCGCTGCTGTCAATAGTGATGTCAATACACATTTCTTTATGAATAATGCTTTTCTCTTTTCGGCCTTAAGCATCTAAATTCCCCTCAGATACTGTACATTACTTGCACGTTTTGTTAGGATTTAAATTTTCTTTCTTTATTAGGAGTCCAAGCACCAAATATCCTGGAACTCTGTAGTTTTTGTTAGGACTTTTATATTTATGGGTCCAAGCACAAAGTTATTTGTACTCCTATTGTTTTGGATTGAATTTTCCTTCATATTATTATTATTCTCTGCTAAAACTGATTGTGCTGACCAAACTGTAGGTCCTACAGACATGAAATTGGTCAAAATGTACTCTGTCCTGCTACTCAGGCAAGAGAGATGAGCCTGATCAGCCTAATGATGGCACAAGAACCATTTAGCTACACCAACTTAGATTTTTCGCTAATTTTCATAATCAAAACCTACTTTTTCAGAACATTTCCTAGAATTTTTTGTTCTGTCTTCACAAGTTCCATGCCAAAATGCACAGCAGAGTGTTACCTTCAATAATGATCGAGAACATGTTGACATTTGTAAACAATATGGCCACCACATGTGAATCAATTCTAATGAGGTGGAGCCTAATTTACTCAAACACACGTAACTCATGATTGTTTGCATGGATTTGCACCAAACTTGAAACATATATCCAGGACAATACTCTGAGGTTTCTCAAGAACTGTATGCCAAACCGAGTTGAAACTTGGTACACTGGTATATCTCTTTGCTAATTTGCAAGCAGATTTTAGAACTGGTTATTTAAAGAACATGGCCGCCACCTGTATATGTGTAATTATATATATATAAAATATTGTGCTTTATGAATTGGATTTGCATGTTGTAATTGTGAAGTGACCTTGAGTGTTGTGAAAGGTGCTTTTTAAAAATAAAATGTATTATGATCAAATGGTAAATATGTGGCACTACAGGATATTATAGGCAAAATGGACAAATGTTGCTTCACATTCAATATGCTGTTTTAAATTTGCAAAAAAATTTATGTTTCTAAATGTGACATCAATTACTAGCATGTACAACAGCAAATAACATCACAATAACAAATCAGCTTTAATAAATAATCTTGTGGTAATTTCCTTTAGTTTATATAAGGTTGCTCAATGCTCTAAATACCCAAGAGCTCTAAAACCGAATGCAAAATTAATGAATTACCTCCAAAGCACCGTAAAGTGACATGACCTCGTTTTCTTTTTCTTCCTTTGTATTTGCAAGTGTCTCCAGTTGCCTCTGAAGGATACAATTAGCCAGCTCCAGCTGCTCTTCTTTGTATTTCAATTCCTGATGCTTCTGCTCTAAGGCAGCCTTAGGGGGAAAAAAAAAAAGAAGACACGTTTTGATTAAAAGCATTTCCCTCCCCCACCCCCCCAATCCGCTTAATCGAAAAAATAATCAGCCAACTAATCGATTATAAAAATAATCATTAGTTGCAGTCCTACTTTGGAGCAGTCTGCCCGAAGAGTTTAAAAAAAAAAAATAGCAAAAAAAGAGAAAATTAATCAAATGCACTTCTATGCCACCATTTGTTCATTTACTTTTGCTGCAGTGAACCATTTTGGGAAAAGCTAGAAACAGGGGAATTCACTTACACAGTCTTCTTGAACACAAAAGTAAAATCATGATAATGATTAAAATGTTTGATGTAAAATTCAAATGAACATGTCTGGGTGAACAAAACAAAAAAGTTAAAATTAAAAATAAAAAACAAAACAAATAAAATAAATAAATAAAAAGCTGTCTGCAAGTTTACCCACAAGGTTTAAACATTTAAACAAACCCAAGGGAAATGCTATCACATACTAAGTTATTTGATCTATTTGTTTACTTCATGCTAATTTGGGCTTGGCCCATTTTTTCCCCCAAGGGGTATAGTCTCTTCCGTTTTTAATCTTCTTAAAAATGTGTTTAAAATCAGCAGTTAGTCTACTCTGGTTGCTGTTACTACCATCATCTGTCATGTTATGGGCTATTGCTTTGACATGTGTATGTTTATTTTGTAAGTAATCTATATTATTTTTATACTTTGATATTCTTCCTTTTTTTACTTTTTTAATCTTGGGTATAGAAAAGTGCCTTATAAGTAAAATATATCATTATTATTACAGTCATTAGATGCTATCATAGCCATATTTTTCTCTCATGGGATTAACAGTGTGTGTGTGTATTTACATGTCTATATACTGTAAATTACAACCTTTCATTACATGCATTGAATTTTCAAGAACTATTCACCATTTAGTAAAGTTGCATTTGCAAATTGCATTCAGTAAAGCGATGCACAGAAAACACCTTGCTAAAAAATCTGCAAGAAAAACAAACAAACTTTACCATAGATGATTCCAGATCCATCTTCTGGATTTGTAGCTCCAAGATCTCTGACGACATTGTTTCATGGGAATGTTCTGACATTTTGCGAAGCTCCTCAGTTTTGCTGGTTAAAGCTTGAGACTGAAACTCCAACTTATGTCTCAGCTGTTTCTCAAGAAGCTGAGCCTCATCTAGATCGCCCTTCAATTTATCCACCTTCAGATAATTTGGGAGGGAGAAGGGAAGGTATGATTGACTTTGTAACTACTGCATTGGAATATATAAAGCAAAGTTTATGTAACACTATGCTACACTAAAGGGAAAGAACATTTTAGATGTTCACTTAAAAGCTCCATCTTTCATAACTGTTGGAAAAATCAAGACCAGGGTGTCAAACTCGTATTCTGCTGGGGCCGGGTCAGCATTTTTTATAACCTATTGAAGCGCCATATATTAAGGCTATTGATTTTTTCTAAACAAATGACCTATTCTAGTGATTAATAAAGTAGTCTCTGAAAGTAGAATAGGACGTTTCTGTACATTTCTATTCTAAAATGTGAAAATGGTTCAATTCCACAACTTTCACTACTTTTGGTTGTTCGTATAAAATACGGTGTCGTCGTTTTCCCTAGGCAAATCATATTACACATCTTGCTAAAAAAAAAAATGTAAATAAATATAAACCAGCATGATCAAAGACCCCTAAAATAAAGCACCCAATTTAGAATGAGTGCATTGTTGATGCCTTGCGCTTCGCCACACAATTTGATTCTGAGTGCTGCTTGAGCAGGACATAATTACAGGAAAGTAAACAACCAAAAGCACAAAACTGTACTACCCAGTTATGGAATGCCGTTAAAATTAAATCAATCAATGCTCCTATGATATAAAAAAAAATGAAATGATTAAATGCAGCGATCAATTTCTAAATTAATCAATATATAGTGAAATCATTCAAATGAATAAATACTGAAATATTTTATCATACTCATTTTTCACAATAACATTTTTATTGTGCATAATACGCTTTTTCATTTCATAATGAGACTTTTATTTCATAATGACATTATTTCATAACAATACTTCTATTTCATTCTGTTGTAATCTGGCAGTCAGCACCAGTGGGTCAGGGTCAGAGATAATCACTGGCTGCTCACACATTCAGGCCAAAGCAACAACACACCAGATGCCAATCATTATATAGCCTGCTTTCTTTTCAGGTTGAAGTGTGTAGAAAGCTGCTTGACTACATGAACTGCACTTATCCGCATGAGGAGTGGTGGTTAGTGATGATATATTTGATGGGAGGCTAAAATCTCATATTTTCAATGTCTTGACAATCAAATGATTAGTGCTGAATAATGCATTCTCTCAAAAGGGCTTATTGATGGCATAATAACAGTAATATTCAAAGTATCGCCAACATATACAGAGACAGACAGACTCCAATCACGCACACACGAGCTCCAACCCTCTCTTTCAAACCAAAAAAACACTAAACATAGGGTTCTGTCATGTGACCTTTTGTGTAAATTTGTACTTTAATTAGAATGTGTGTTTAGGCTATCTACTTTTAGTTTCTCCTCCAAAGGCATTATGGGGCAAAAGAGTGATAAGAGTAAATCATCCACTTTGTTCATGCTCATTACACCCATGACTCTGTTCGTAAAACGAATTCTGATTGTGTCAGTCGCTTTTGTACCATTGTGTGTATTTTTATTACGACTGATAATTTGATGTGGATGCCAAAAATTTTATTGAATTTTTTCTTTATACATTGAAAGATGTGGGCTTAGCCCTGCTGGCACATGTATATCATATATATGTCACCCCTGTGCCTGAGCATTTCTAACAAAACTTCAGTGCAGGTCAAAATAGAATAAGCAGTGAAATAATGTCCATCACTTTGATCGGCTAAAGAAAGCTTGAGCACACTGAGATCATCGATGTCACCTGCCTGAAAGGTAGCACAACTTTCCTAGCAGGCAGTTCCATGCTAGAAATGTACTGCCCACTCTAGAAAAAAAGAGTCAGTAACAAAGGATTGGCAAATCACTGAACAGGTTCAGCCCCAGTAGTGTTGACTGACAGATGATAACAAAATGAAATAAAAGTGTCATTATGAAATAAATGTGGCATTAGGAAACAAAAGTCTCAATCTGAAATAAAAGTTTCATTATGAAATAAAAATAGACAAGACAATAAAAAATAAAACAAAAGGAAAATAAATCCTGTTGTCACAAAAACAAACTGAAATGGGACAATATTGTGAAAAAAGTTTGATAAAATATTGTATCAGTATTATTTATTTATTGAATTGTTTTACAATATATTGACTCACCTATATATATTTTTTGCTGCATTTACTCATTTTATTATTTATAATCATAGGCATATTTATTTTTTTAAATGACTTTGAAACGTCTTGACTAATACAACGATCAATACCCAGTAAAACGGCACGTGAGTTTATGTAAAAATCTACAGTAAAATTTCTTCTTATTGAGTATTATGATAGTGTATTACACTGTGTTACACTTTGTTAAAACAGGCTTCTTCTTTTAATCAGTTTTGTTTAAGTACTACATTGAGTGAATCGGCTATAACGTGGCATTTACAGGTGCAGGGTCCTAACTCCTGGAGATTTTAAGGTACAACGGAAAATCCAAATAAGAGGCTAACTTCTACCTAGACAAATAATTATAAAGTGATGGAACACTCAGAAAAAACGGGTGCTAAACTGTACCATTACGGTCATTGGGGTGATGCACTGAGTGCTACATCTATTGTATCTTTAGTGTGTACACTACCTTCTACATGGTAATAGGAATTTAGAAGTACCTAAAAAATGATTTAAGGTACACAACTGGACCTTAAGGACCATATTAATTAGCTTTTAGAGTAATACTTTAATACATGCACCTTTCTAGGCAATAGATTACAAATGTCTTTCATGAAAAAACACTAAAGGTAAAAAGATCCTAGTGACACGGGAAAAGTACAGTTTAGTACCCTTTTTTCTGAGAGTGAAGTGTTTAAGACGATGAACATATATCAAGTCATTAAATTGTCTGCTTTCAACAGATGTTTCTGTGGACTATGCAGATATTCAAAACAAAGTTAAACTTTATTGGATGGATAAAACAATCTTATAAAACAACCTTACACTCCATCAACTTTTCTTTTTCAAAAGATCAGCACATTTCAACACTGGGCAATAATTTTCAGGATCTGGAGTCAACTACTGAAACTGAGTTTGACACCTGTGACCTAGACATTATGTATTGGTTGAGAATTAATATGTAGAAACCTAAAACAAATAAAAGCTTGAAAGGAAGTGTCTACTCCTTCTGACCTGTGGTCTACTGGGTAATATATATATATTATATATTTCATTGATGTTAAACAGATAAATACTTAATAGTGCTATGTCATGTAAGTGTACTAATTTTTTTTTAACTGAAAATGTACTTAGAAAAAGATGAAGAATTATGCTGCAAGATTATGTTATTGAATATACCTTGTTCTTGAATTCACCACATTCCACTGCATGGTTCCTCTCCAACATTGCTTGCTGTTGTTCCAATAGATGTTTCTGCTGGTTTTTAACAACATCAAATTCTGAACTAAGGCTGTCCAGCATGCGGATCTTTAGTTCCACTTCTCTCTGCAGTGAATATTTTTCTTGCTCCAAGCCCTGTTAACATTACATTTATTATTAATTTTCAAAGTTTTCTTCTGTATCATTCAGGTCAAATGTTTTACTAGAAAAGAACAAACTGAATTTGCAAAAAGATAAAAAATGTAATGTCATTTCACAAACACAGTGCGATAACACCGATCAGCCATCATATTAAAACCTCTGACAGTTGAAGTGAATAACACTGATAATCTCGTTACAATGGCACCTGTCATGGGGTGGGATATATTAGGCAGCAAGTGAACAGTCAGTTCACGAAGTTGATGTGTTGGAAGCAGGAACGATGGGTAAGTGTAAAGATCTGAACGTCTTTGACAAGTGCCAAATTGTGTCAAAATGATGACTGGGTCAGAGAAACTCCAAAACAGCAGGTCTTATGGATTGTTCCCAGTATGCATTGGTTAGTACCTACCAAAAGTGGTGCAAGGAAGGACTATCAGTGAACCGGCAACAGGGACATGGGTGCCCATGGGTGCCCGTCTGGTCAGATCCGATCAGTAGAAGAGCTACAGTAGCACAAATTGCTGAAAAAGTTAATGCTGTCTATGACAGAAAGCGGTCAGAACACACAGTGCATCACAGCTTGCTGCATATGGGGCTGCATAGCTGCAGATTGGTCAGAGCGCCCATGCTGACCCCTGTCCACTGCCAAAAGCACCTACAATGGGCATGTGAGCATCAGAACTGGGCCATGGAGCAATGTAAAAACGTGGTTTGGTGTGATGAATCACGTTTTCTTTTACATCATGTGGATCCTAGGGAAGAGATGGCACTACGGGATGCACTACGAGAAAAAGGCAAGCTGGGGGAGGCAGTGTAATGCTCTGGGCAATATTCTGCTGGAAAACCTTGAGTGCTGGCATTCATGTGGATGTTACATTGACATGTACCGCATACCTTAACGTTGTTCCAGACCATGTACACCCCTTAATGGCATCGGTATTCCCTAATGGTACTTGCCTCTTTCAGCAGAATAATGTGCCCTGTCACTCTACAAAAATCGTTCAGGAATGGTTTGAGAAACATGACAATAAGTTCAAGGTTTTGACTTGGCCTCCAAATTCCCCAAGATTGATCTCTGTGAGATATGCTGGACAAACAAGTCCAATCCATGGAGGACCCATCTCAAAACTTACACGTCGTGAAGGATCTGCTGCTAATGTCTTGGTACCACATACCACAGCACACCTTCAGAGGTCCTGCAGAGACCATATCTCGACTGGTCAGAGCTGTTTTGGCGACACATGGGGTGCCTAGACAATATTAGCAATGTGATTTTAATGTTATGGCGGATCGGTGTACATCAGCATAGACAACATACAAAAATTACTACATGAACAACAAGGACTGAGCACTAAAGCAAGCCATACTGGTAGGAGATGTTTGTTCTGATCAGTGTCAATGTGGATTCAAAGCCTATCCAGAGAACACTGGGGACAAGACGGGAACACACACTAGAGACTACGTACACGCACTCACATGCACGTTCATACCTAGGGGGGAAATTAGAGCCACTCTCTGACATGTTTTCACATAGAAAGTAATAGTAGTATCAATAATAATAATAATAATAATAATAATAATAATAATAATAATTAATTTTCGGGTGCCAAGCACCCAGATTCGGTGAGCCATATATTCAAAAACGTCCTACAACTGCTACCTAAGAAATCACAGGAAAGCAGAGCCATAACTATAGGCAAAGAGATTCAAGAATGATTTGCAATTTCACAAATTTGCCAGTCTATTATGGGAGAACAGAGTTCCTTTGATGACCTTTGCTCAGACAGGTCTCAAGATTATGTGAGCCAAATTTGGTGAAGATTGGACATAATTTGTAGGAGGAGTAGCAAAAATAGCAGATATATTTAAACATTTTCATCATGTTATTGTAACTTTTGACCAGTAGGTGGCACCATCACAAAAAGAGCGCGCCAGCGGTGCTTGGCCCTTAATGAGAAAAACATAGAACAACAATAGGATGCCTGTGCACCGAAGGTGCGCTTGGCCCACTTGGCCCACTAATAAAACTGAGCATGAAATACACTAATTGCAAAAAGTATGTTGACACCTGACCAATCACAGGCATATATGCTTGTTGAATCATTATATATTTAGCCACCCTTTTGCTGTTATAATAACCTCCACTCTTATGGGAAGGCTTTCCACTAGATTTTGGACCATGGCTGTGGAGATGCGCCCATTCAGCTACAAGAGCATTAGTGAGGTCAGACACTGTTGGACGAGAAGGCCTGGTGTGCAGTCAGCCTTCCAAGGCATTTCAAGTCAGGTGTTCAGTGGGGTTCAGATGTGGACTCTGTGCAGACCACTGGAGTCCACACCAACGTTAGCAAACAATGTCCTTATTGACATCACTTTGTGCACAGGAGCACCGTCATGCTGGAACAGGTTTGGGCTAGGCCCCTTAGTTCCAGAAAAGAGGAATTCTAGATTTTGCAGCAAGAATTTGGGGAAGGCCCACATGTGGGTGTCATGTTCAGTTGTCCACATACTTTTGGCCACAGTGTTTAGGAGAAGATATGCACACACAATATCTAAATAAGATTAACAAATTTATCAAATATACAGAATAAGCAGGAAAATGTACTAAAAATAGGAAAACAAAAGAACTTATATTAATCTAATGAAACAGAATTTAACCAGTTTAAAGCTGAATAGCAGAATGTGCTAAAAAGCAAGTCAAAGGTTAATCATCCTGGAACACCTTCCTATAAAAGTACATTTTCAATTTACATTCCCCTTTGAAAATATTGGAACAGCAAGACCAATTCTATTGTTTTCACTATAAAATGTAGACATTTGTGTTTGAGATCTAAAGATGAATATGAGACAATAGATCAGAATTTCATCTTTCATGTCCTAATATCTACATCAACTGAAAACGTGGCACCTTTGGTGGCAGACCACCCAATTTTTAGGTGATCAAAAGTATAGGAACAAATAGCCTTAAGGTAAATAACACTTAATATTTGGTTGCATATCCCTTGCCTGCAATCACAGGGTATTTGCAGGTATCAGCACTTCAAATGTAATATTTTTAATACCATATTCAAGACATTTCCAAAAAATTGTAAGACCTACATGTCACTTCAATCATGCTACACATTACATCAGCAATAATGGATTGTGTTCATGCATATACAGTGCCCTCCACTAATATTGGCACCCTTGGTAAATATGAGCAAAGAGGGCTGTGAAAATTTGTCTATTGTTTAATCTTTTGATAAAAATGATTGTTTTTTACTCTGTGCTCATGGATATCAAACAATTGCAAACAAAAAGGTTTACGCAAAAAGACATCTTTGCTAAATATGTGTGCCACAATTATTGGCACCCTTTTAGTCAATACTTTGTGCTACCTCCCTTTGCCAAGATAACAGCTCTGAGTCTTATCCTATAATGCCTGATGAGATTGGAGAATACATGGTGAGGGATCTGAGACCGTTCCTCCATACAGAATCTCTCCAGATCCTTCACATTTCGAGGTCCACGCTGGTGGACTCTCCTCTTCAGTTCACACCACAGGTTTTCTATGGGTTTCAGGTCAGGGGACTGGGATGGCCATGGCAGAGCCTTGATTTTGTGGTCAGTAAACCATTTTCAGTTGATTTTGTTGTATGTTTTGGATCATTGTCCTGCTGGAAGATCCAAACACGGCTCCTCCAAGACACTCAAATGTCTTCAATGTATAGCAACACAATAGAATTGGCCTTGCTGTTCCAATACTTTCAGAGGGGACTGAAGGGAAATTGCATGTCCATCAGAGGGACCCTTGTAACATTAGAGAATGGAAGCTTTAAGGGTTAATCTACAGGTTTCCAAACAAAGGTTCAAAGAGAATTCAACAAACGTCTTACACCCGCTATTCTAGAAAACATACAATTAAAATTTTAAGTGTGTTTAAAATTAAATCTATGTATTTGTATTTTATACTTAAAAGACTAACCTCAATTAGAGCAGTCATCTCAATCCGCTGATCCTCCAACTTATTTTGCAGATCCATTTTGTCATCCAAGAGTTGAAGTCCATACTGTGCTGCCTTCTGTAGAGCTTCTTCTGACTCTGCCACTTTCTGTTGCAATCTTTGAATCTCACGCTCTGTTAGTGACATTTTTTGCACATATAAACTTGAAACTGTAATGCATATTTTGTAACACAGTCTCCTTTCTCTAGTAAAGACAATAGACTATTTATGTAACTAGTAAAAGAACAGAAGGCCAAAAGACTTCCATTGATGGTTTAGTTTCTTGTAAATATAAATAGAAGATGGGTAGGGCAAGAGAAGAACATGATTTAGACCCTCCATTTTTTCCTATCTTGAACTCTTTTTGTTGCCAAAAACAAAATTGATCTTGAACTCTACCTTCATTTCAGTCCTATCTTGAACTCTTAAAATAAGCAGTGGGCCTCATTTATCAAGGTAGATATGAACGGATTTATTAATAAATCATTCCGAGTAGCATTTACACAAGAAACTATACTCACGGTATTCATGACAATATTTTATGATGACTATCCTACTTTATTATACAGTCTTGAATGTATTGCTCAATAGAGATTTTTATTGAATCACGAGCCTTGTATGGATGATATATTGGTCCTAAGAAGTGTGTATTTTCATTTTACTTTTGCCAACCTCAAATGTGCAGTGCCAATTCATGCCGCCATCTTCCTTATGGAAAGATACAAACAAAGGCTGGAACAGGAAGCTCCGGTTCAGAGTGAGGTTGCATGCTGGATACACTACAAATATACTACCTCAACCTCTTGAAACCATGGAGAGAGGCAGTTCCTGTGGCTCTGGCAATGCTGGTTCTGGAACTGAAGGAACTGGGACTGGAAATATGCTTGAAAAACCTGACTCGATCCACCCTGGTCCACTGTGGACCCCACTTCTGTCCATCCCAGATAGCACAGGTTGCCGGGTAGCAAGAGTAATTTTCAAATGTGTTTTAGCCCCTACCCAAGAGCCAAATTTCATAGAATACCACATTGAGACACCCCTTTTTGAGGTTGCATGGAGCTGGCCCTATCGTTTACTCAGCCAAATTTCAGCTCTCGGCCAATCCAATGAAGCGAGCAACTGGATGAGTGGAAGTACAGTATCTAGGTTTAAACTTCAGCAATGGGCAGGTGTGTCCGCAAACTGAAAAGAGAGCAGCAACTGCAGCTTTCCTGAGAGCCAAGATCAAAATAGGTGTGGGGCAGTTCTTGGGGCTGGCTGCATTTTTTTTCCCCAAAGGTTTCTATGGAAACATCACCAACTTATGGACTGACCTCAGTAAAAAGGGTCAATCCAGTAGACGGAGCTATACAAATTGCCAGGTAAAAGCGGTTCTGTCTGGGGTCCCGCTACTATATATCCCCCATATATTTCACTAATTAATCAAAGGTGTCATATATAATTAAACACTAGTTGTATCAACATGTAATTCATGTGTTTCTATAGCCAGACCCATCATTCATAATGGAAAACTGCAAAATCTTAAAACTTAAGTAAAAGTCAATCAATTTAAATATAAAAATATAATCCACACATTTCATATAATATTTGTCATGTATATGTCCTGTATAACAACACATCAAATGTATTCAGACTTGTGTGTTTTTCAAACTATGGGATCTATTAATCTTCTATAAGCCAATGACGATGGTCTGGTGAATTATTATCGCCAACTTTTTTTCACGCACTTTCACTTTGTCGACAACAGAAATGCACAAAATGTGGATGGAAACTTGGCTAATGATATGCAGTTATTGGAGAGAGAGAGATCAGATTTTTTTTGTTTCATGCTGATAATATAAAAATAGAACAAATAAAATATATAAATATCAATAGGCCTACTTGTTTACACGGTTTTGTGTCTCATTATTGCAATCACATGTGCTCTCTTTCTTTTTTCTTGCTCTCTCACTCTCCAATAACTGCATATCAATGACTCAAGCCGCCGCTTCAACTTGTACCCACATTACTACGTCGGGTGCGCATTATTTATCTAATAATTCAACTGCCCGTCGTCAAATATTCCTTGCTTATGTCTGTCATCTTGTTTGTTGTGTGCTGTGTTCGTTGTGTGCTGCGTTCGTTGTGTGCTGTGGTGGACAGTAGGCTAACTTTTCAGTTAGTTCCGTTAACTCAGCGAAGTGATATGGATCTGTAATTCGGTCAAAACCTGACTAAACTACTTTAGCTGTGCATTAACTGAAAAATAATTGAACACCTTAGAGCATCTGTCAGCCAATCAGAATCCAGAATTCAACAACATTGTGGTATAATGCAAAATAGGTAATGGATAGTCTACACTCCCCTGTTAAAATTGCAGGTTTTTGTGATGTAAAAAAAAAAAAATTATCTTCAAGTCATTCCACAGGTTTTGGATTGGATTTAGATCTGGGCTTTGAGTGGGCCATTCCCAAAATGTTGATGATGATCTTCTTCTGAAGCCATTCCTTTGTTTACTGAGATTTGTGTTTTTGGGTTGTTATCATGCTGGAAGGTGAAACTATTCTTCATGTTCATTAGTCTAAGAGAGGCCTACAGGATTGTTATCAAAAGAAATGCATGATTCCCTCCATCTTCCCTAGAGCTCCAGTCATAGCAGAAGAGAAGAAGCCCTATGCTGCCATCACCGTGCTTAATTGTGGGTTTGGTTCTCTTTGGGTGATAAGCGGTCTTATTCATTTGCTACACATATCTTTTAGAATTATGCCCAAAAGGTTCTACCATGGTCTCATCAGACCATAACACATTTTGCCACATAGATTGGCAAAATTTAGGGGGCCTTGGATGTTTTTTTGGTGAGAAAGGGGTTCTACCTAGCCACCCTACCCCATAGCCCAGACATGTGAAGAGTACAAGAGACTGTTGTCACATGCAAATAGTGATCAGTACATGCAGCTTCTTTAATATTGCTGTAGGTCTCTTGGCAGCCTCCCTGAGAAGTTTTTGTCTTGTCCTTTTGTCAGTTTTGGAAGGATGTCCTGTGCTCATTTATGTTACTGTGGTACCCCATTTTCTTTACTTGTTGATGGTGTTCACTGCATTCCACAATACATTTAATATTTTGGAAATGATTTTGCACCCCTCTCCTGATTGACACTTTTTGACAATGAGATAGTATACATGCTTTGTAAGCTCTTTGCGGTCTAGTGCTTCAGCTGTTAGAGGAAACCAAGAAAATGTCAAGAAAATCCAACAGAAGCAGCTCTAGTTTGGGGTAATCAGAATCACTTCACATGGACAGCAGTAATCAAATTACTGACCACCTTCTGAATAAGACAATATTCTGATTAAGGTGTTTACATGAGTTGCTTTTAGAATATTCCTTTCATGTTTTACATGTTATAGAACATAGATCGATTAATCCCCACACCACACCGTCCAATGTCCCCTCCAGAATTTCACGTATCGACATACAGTTCATCTTCGTTATGGTACCGTATACAGTTTTGGGTGTTTCATTTAACAAAAGCTTCAAGTACAGTTAATTATTTGTCATGCTATACGTGCTAACAGACGACTGCTTGAAGCCGTGGGCTGTGTCCGAAACTGCATACTTACCTACTATATAGTATACAGAAATACATGTATTTCGCCTAATATAGTAGGTAAGTACGTGGTTTCGGACGCAGCCGTGCTCTCTTGTTTGCCGTCAATTGTTTGACCACTCCTGTGTGTGTGTGTGTCCTGTCGCAGAATGCAGTGAAAACGTCTGGTGTGTACATGTCTGTAATGAAGGTCGATAATGCGACTTAAATAGGAGTACTCCACGTCTTAATTCGATTTGTGTTTACTTCGAGTATGACTTTAATCGGATTAAGGTAATCCATAATCGCTGTTTAAATGGTAGGTTCTTAATCAGAGTATCGTCTTAATATCGGATTATTGTTGTCCATGTAAACGTACTGACTGATCACTGGTGTATGATTACTTCTGAAGATAAGTTTGAATGTAAGTGTGAGCACAGTCACAGGCCCTATTATAAAAGGCTGTGCACACTTATGCCATTAGGTTATGGTAAGCTCCTCCCCCAAAAAAAACTGTTTAATTTTTTTTTACATGTTCCACATTAAAAGTGGAAAAAATCTGATATGATTTATACTTAAAAATGATTTATTTTTGTACATCACAAACAACTGCAATTTTAACAGGGGTGTTTAGACTTGTATCCACTGCAGGTAATCCTATATATAACCCATTTACAAAAGTTAGTTAAATGTTTCACATGTTCGTAAATTGCACGTAAATTGTTGTTTTTTCTTTAATATAGGAGTGAAACAGTTTTAATAATTGCACAGTATGATGTCAACCGAATATCTTCTCTCCTGGTAAAGCGTTTCGCTAATCCGTTTACACCGCGTTAGCACAGTTTAGTCGAATGCTATGTTTAATGTAGGTAGCAATTGTTGTAGCCTCAATGTAAATAATGTAAATAATAATAATAATAATAATAATAATAATAATAGTAGTAGTAATAATAACATGTGTAAGTACCTTTATATGAAGTTTGGTACTAGCTAGTTTTGAGATTGAGGTTAAGGAACTGTCTAGCTACTGCAGGAGAGTGAATCCAGAAGACGTTAACAAAATCAGTTCCTAAAGTTATGTTCATAGTATAAGACAAACAAAACTCAACTGGTTTATATGACCGATTTCAGTACACGGTAAATAAATATGCATGACATTAAACTTCATGGGGAATTAATATGAATACGAATGAAAGAAAACAAAAAAACTTATAGTTACCCATAATCTGTTGTTCAGAGCCAAATCGTTTTGAAAATTAAATCGTTGAAATGAAGCGTTTTGACAACTGAAGTGTGTATTACCGCCACGTAGTGGACTGGAGAGTAGGTCGCTAGCTCCAGCAACTACGAAAAGGTCCTGTCTCCTGGCTGCAGCCTGCAGAACGGGGCGGAGCCGCACTTTTGTCGAGGCCAGAGGGCGGGACTACATGTGTCGCTCCGCCCATAATTGGTCTCATTGGTTAGTAATGACGTCGCCGCTTCAGCACATTGGACTCTATGCACGGTCGCTTCCTCTTTGAGTCTCAGTGGTTAGCACAACATTTGGTCCCATCGATGCGCCACACTCCAGTTCAGTTGGTGGCGATAATGCACCAAAATGTGGTCTGCCAACCGCCAATAAACACAAAAGACGAAGAAGAACAACAATGGCATTTTATGTATTCCACGCTCTGAACTGGATCCAGGGATTTCACACTAAGCTTGCGTTTGTATACTGGACTTTAGTGTAATTGGAAGCTGCTGTACACTCTTAGAAAGTATGTGTTAATATCCTACACACTTTTTGTGTAATTACTATTTCAACATGTTGTGTTAAATTATTGTCCAATCTAGGGCTGCAACTAACGATTATTTTCATAATCGATTAGTTGCTCGATCATTATTGTTTATTCGATTAATCGGATGGCGTGGGGCAAACTCTCAGTACCATTTTTTTTGTTTATTTAAAATAACATCCACAAACTGAGTATTACAAATATAAACTTCAGACTAAAACTTTACACAACTGTTTGTCCAAAACAGAAAAGAACCCAATACACACACACAACAGAATATATATTATTAATTTTGGACTGTAGTTTAATTCAGTGCTTTTTGTGCATCCATAAAAAATTACGAATAATACTTATATATAATATAAACTAAAATAAATCAATTATATAATTTATTTATTTTAGTTTACATTATATAAGTATGTATGCATTATTTTTTTATGGATGCACAAAAAGCACTGAATTAAACTCCAGTCCTAAATTAATAATAAAAACTCACTTTCAGTGCACCATGTTGTTTCTGTTACTCACTGCCTTTAGACATATTGTTTTACTTCTGTTTACTTTTGATCAAAGTGTTTTAATTAGCATTAAAGATGTTACTCGCTGTGTATCAGCGCGTCTACACTGCGCGTGAGGAACAACACGACCTCGTTACTAACACATCACTTCCGTTATAATAAACAACAGACTTTACACTGCAAGCGCGCAAATACAGCATATAATGACAATAAAGTGGAATTAAACATCCTTTTAAGCAACTTGCACCAGTTTCCCCTGCACCTTCCACACAGTGGAGCATTGTGGATATAAACATAACGTTGTGCTCGTGCAGCACTGTTTGATCTCCGCGGTGTTTAATATAAAATGCCCCCCTGCCTTAGAGGACTTTCTTCCTCAGTCACGTGATGATTTCTCCTCCGTGTGATGGAGACTGAGGTCATGTTGGGAATAAAAGGTTACGGCTACATAAACTGTAAACTGAAGAAAGTTATTGTCGGTGACTCTGGGTATTAGGCTAAAGCTAGCGGCGTCGCATTGCGTGCGTGTGATGTCATGCGCCGTCGACTAGGAAGCGGCTTATACTTCCGGTTAGTAAAAATACCGCTAGTGTTCTATTTGAGATGATGTTACCTTTCTAAAATCCACACACTACCAGGGGTCTCAAACTCCCGGCCCGCGGGCCACTTCAGGCCCGCCTTCCCCCTCAGTCCGGCCCGCGACGGGATGTAAAAAAATATATATATAATCTGGCCCGCCAAATCTAATGATATTTTATAGCGTTTTCATGCCAATTCAAGCTACCCTTTTGAAATAATTAAAATAAAAACACAATTCTGTTTTTTTTAAATGCATTTTGTTTGTTATGGCAAAGGTCAAAGTTGGACAAAATGCACGAAAGGTGCTGAAAAACAAAGATGTCGAAATCAAAACGTAAGGTGGATGATGAACACAGACTGTTTCAAGAAAGTTGGACTACTCAGTATTTTTTTGTGGAGTTTAATAGAAGTGCTACTTGCCTGATCCATCCATCCACCTTCTACCGCTTTATCCTTTTCAGGGTCACAGGGAACCTGGAGTCTATCCCAGGGAGCATCGGGCACAAGGCGGGGTACACCCTGGAAAGGGTGTCAGTCCATCGCAGGGCACAATCACATACACACTCACACACCCATTCATACACTACGGACACTTTAGACACGCCAATCAGCCTGTCATCATGCATGCATGTCTTTGGACTGGGGGAGGAAACCGGAGTACCCGGAGGAAACCCCCGCAGCACGGGGAGAACATGCAAACTCCGCACACACATGGCCACGGTGGGAATCGAGCCCCGGACCCTGGAGGTGTCAGGCGAACATGCTAACGTACCTGCCTGATATGCAACGAAAAAGTTGCAGTTTTAAAGGAATATAATATCAAGTGTCATTATTGGACTAAACACGGAGAGCAGTACGAGAAGTACGAGGGAGATGAGAGGGCAACACGAGCCATGCAGCTACAGAGAGGATTTATATCTCAGCAAAGTATTTTTCATAAAGCCAAAAAGGATGCTGATACTGCAGTTGAGGCAAGTTATGTTGTGAGTGAATTAATCGCCAAAGCCGGAAAGCCATTCACCGAAGGCCCATTTCTGAAGGACTGCATGATGAAAGTTGTGGATATTTTATGTCCAGAAAAAAAGAGCTTGTTCAACAATATAGCGCTATCGGCTAACATGGTGGCGGAGCGGATCATCAAGTTATCAAGTAACATTTATGATCAGTCACGTGATAAAGTTAAAGCTTTCACTGCATACTCTGTGGCGCTTGATGAAAGCACAGATAAAACTGACAATGCTCAGCTCGCAATTTTCATAAGGGGTATTAATGAGAAGTTCGAAGTGACAGAAGTGTTGCTAAGTTGGGTCCAATGCACGGCCGCACCACATCCAAAGATATTTTTCAGGAGCTGTGTGACGCGTTTGAGCGTGCTCGTTTACCATGGAGCCGACTGGTAGGCATTACAACTGATGGAGCCCCATCTATGACAGGCAGAAAAAACAGACTGGTTCCGCTAGTACAAAGAAAATTAGAAGAGGGAAAAGCAGGTCCAGCAGTTGTTCTGCACTGCATTATACACCAACAGGCACTGTGCAGCAAAAGTCTGAAATATGAACATGTCATGTCTGTTGTCCTGAAATGTATTAATTATATCAGATCCAGGGGTTTGCAGCACCGCCAGTTCAGGGCCTTTTTGCAAGAAATTGAGTCAGCATATGGTGATGTACTTTACTGAGGTTCGCTGGCTCAGCAGGGGAAATGTCCTGAAGAGATTCTTTGAGTTAAGAACAAAGGTGAAGAGTTTCATGGAAGATGGCAGAATGGATGTTCATGAATTTGATGATCCAAAATGGGTGATGGATCTTGCCTTCCTAGTGGACATAACACATGAGCTAAACATCCTTAATCTGAAGCTCCAGGGCCCTGATCAGCTCATCACAGCAGCTTATGAAAACGTGAAAGCCTTCTCCATAAAACTGAGATTGTGGAAATGTCAGCTTTCTGCAAAAAACCTTAGCCATTTCCCATCATGCAGATCTCTTGTGGAGGAGGGCACATCATTCAGTGGTGATAAATATACATCTGCTATTGACAACCTACCGCAGGAATTTGATGAGCACTTTGCTGATTTCAAGGCACACCGTGACACTTTCCAGCTGTTTGCAGACCCCTTCTCAGTTGATATGGAGAGTGTCCCAAGTGTGTTGCAAATGGAACTTATTGACTTGCAGTGTAACAGTGAACTAAAAACTAAATTCTACTAAAAACTAAATATATACTAGTCTGATCCCAGCAAACAATTCGACCTAGAATATCCGCGTAGCGCCGTTACATTTAGAGGCTTGGTTTCGACAATAAAATGCGTATAAAAGTGTCCCCGTTTTACGGCTTGAAAGCGGCTTGATTATACGTCATATTGACGGTAATCTTTGTGACTTTTCGCCGACTATTCTACTTCGAATTGTTTGCTGGGGTGGCACTGTATTAACTTTTATAGATGCTCTACGCCACCATCACACCACAAAGAACTGATGCATGCCTGTGCATAATCAAATCATGTACTGTATTTATTTCTTTTTAGATTTATTCTTAGACAGTGGTATAAGCATAATTCATAGCTTATTTCCAATACCTCATCACATGAGTGAATAGAAATAGAAAGAGAGAAATTGTTTCACTGAATAAATCAGTTTTAATAAATAAAGTGCTTCAGTGCACTCACGTCTCTCTATTACATACCAGCTTTAAAATATGACTATTTATAAAAAAATATAAGTTTGCCTTAAAAACATTACTATGTTATTGAACCAAACTACAGCTAAAAATAATATTTACATCGAATAAGTATAAAAAATACATCAAGCATTTTGTTTGGTATCTTAAATAAAAGACAAGCACAAATGCTAAATTCATACAAACATTCCATTTTAAAAGAAATTATTTTAAAAGCTGTGCTTTAATCATTTATAATTACGTGTCAAACACTTTAATAAACTATTAAACAGTGGTCAAAGTGCTTTACACATGAGCAAATAAAAGAACAGAGAAAACAGCTGTATAAAAGATATCGTGCATTATAAGAGAACAAAGAAAACATTAAAAAAATAATACTGTAAGTAATCAATAAGATTTATAAACCTATTTCTAGACATTTTATAAATTTCAAGTTGTACATTGTTTATTGCATTTGCTTCGTTTAAGAAAAAAAAAAATTTTTTTTAAAGAAAAAATTATCTGCCAACAGAATACCTAAAAATTTTTTGAAATTTACTGATCATTGAGGATCATTTGCTACCTATTTCCTGTTATATCGTATCCAGGAATATACCTGGAAAGCGATAATAATCAACTCATGTTGCTGTCATGTGAATCATTGACAGGAAAGGGATTAAAGGCAATATTTCCAGTCATTACACTCAAAATAAAATGCGCTCCCCACTCAAGCTGTCTTAACAGGTGACTGATAGCTGCAGCAACTTCCAGAACTCAACATCAGCCTGAACAAATAAAATATATAGAAAACACCAACATTAATGTTTCACATTACACAAAAAATACAGTAGGGTTCGTCTCAATCTGCTCCCTAGATCCCTAGGTGGTGAATCATTATATGGTGTACATGAGCTCGGGCACTGGTAAAGACCCAGACTCACTACACATTAGGACACTGATGACTCAATTTCCGGTAACATGACTACATACTCGCGTTGTAAAACATCACCACTGGCACTTAACCACAACATGCAGGACGGACATCTTTCTAACATTATATGTCATATTAATTTGTCTGTCATGGTACTTCACGTAGGATTGTAGACTAGTTAGTAGATTTTAAAAAAATCATTAAAGTCGTTAGACTCAAATAAACAATATATAGAACGTCAAATAAAGTTAAAAAATCGCTAACGTAACCATTTGAGAGCTACAACAACAGCATTCGTCCGCCACATTGTTCGATCTGAGAGGCTTATGAAAACATGGCGTCATTTTCAGTAAGGGAAAATAGTGAACATCTATGTTCCTTGGTTTTCGTGGTGCATTGTGGGATTTTTTTAGGGAGCGAACGTCCCAGTGCACATGGGTAGGATTTCGCAATTGAGACAGCCCAACAAATGGTCCACTCCCTGATCAGTGTCCTGACTACTGAACTATGGACCTGATTGAGACGCACCCATAAACTCAAATCCATTACCTCACAAATGAGTCTATAAGCTTCTGATTACAAATTCATGACAAAAAAAAAAGTTTTGTTCAGTCATGTGCTGATTATTTTAAAACAGCTGCAAGAACAGAAATAAGGAATGAATATAATGAATAATATGGATTAACAATGTTGGCTACACACTGATTTACACTGCAAACATTTTATGGTTACACTATGGTGTCAGTGTTTTTCCGTACCTAATTCAGTTTTCCTGAAAGTCAATCAAAATTGCATAAATTATGCTAATAAACAGGTTAAGAAATGAAAAAATCCAGATTAACTGCTCAAAGATTTTGGTGCATCACTACAGTTGAGTATTAAAAAACAACAAAACTTAACAGTGTGTGGTAGAAATGCTAAATGTTAGCATTTGTAAATGGTAAAATGGTAAATGGCGCAATTATATAGCGTTTTTATCCAAAGCGCTTTACACTGTGTCCCATTCACCCGTTCACACACATACAACAATAGTAGCAGAGCTGCCATGCAAGGTGCTAACTTGCCATCGGGAGCATCTTGGGGTTCAGTGTCTTGCCCAAGGACACTTCAGCATGTGGAGTCACGTGGGCCGGGAATCAAACCCTACGATTAGCGGATAACCCACTCTACCACCTGAGCCACATCCGCCCCATGGTATGATTTGGTATGATTTCTGATGAGTTTGATATGAGAACGTGAGATTTAAACCACATACAGTCCCCTCCACTAATATTGGCACCCTTGGTAAATATAAGCAAAGAAGGCTGAACAAAAGATCAAAAGGCTAAACAATAAAGACAAATTTTCACATCATCCTTTACTCATATTTACCAAGGGTGCCAATATTAGTGAGGGGCACTGTATGTTCTTGAACCGTGTAAACAGATCTTGGTCCTGGATTCCGATTATTGGACCTTATGGTACTATGGCAGCACTGACTACACTGTAAGCACAGATACACACTCGGGGCTGTTCTTTATGGGAAATCATCTAATCTGACCTGTATTTCTTCCGCCAGATTTAATATAGCGTCCAGGTCCTCTTTCTCTTTGTCCAGGTCACTCGTCCTGGACTCTGGAACATCACCTGCTTTCCAGTATAGATCCTGATCAATTGGATGAGCGTATCCGACTGAGTAGTCCTGAGGAATGAGTGGGAAAATTCATATTATTATTTACACATCAACGTTTTACTTTTAACTGTTTGACCTCCCAGCATTCCCTTCATGCTTCAGCATTCCCTTCATCCCAACATGTACCATCAAACCTTAACATGCCTACACTGGCTAAAATAACGACACTAGTAATTTTTAGTGATCAGAACAGTACATAAACTTAAAAAGATTTCTCAGTTCTTACAGGGTAATAGCCACTAGGAGAGTAGGAAGCAGCTGGTTGTTGAAAGCTTGGCACTTTTGAATCCAAGAAGTCTGGGCTACAGCGCTGATTCACTGGGGGTGGGAAACATTGAAGGATAATAAACGATTCATTTCTTGGTAAGACATAAACAACACATCACTAAGATAGATTATTCAGGAATGATATTACAGCTCCTGCAGCTCCTCTGCAAACAGTTTTTGTTAATTCTTTGCCTACTGTATTAAATAACATGTTGAAATGTCAATATTTAAAGGTGAAAAAGTCAATTTGTTTTATTCCTGAGTTGTACAAATAACCTGGAAGATATGTAAAATGATAAACCATGAATAAGCCATACAAAAACAACAACAATGCATTAAGCTGTGCCTGCATCTGCTGCATAAAGCAACAGAATGTTTTTTGTTTTTTTGTTTGTTTGTTTTTTTTTAAAAAAAGCCCACCACATTGCCAAGCACCACGGGGTAATAATCACTCAATTAATGTTAAAAATGAGTTTATGCAAGGCATTGAATTATGCACTGAAGGTTTAATATCAAAACATAGAATTACATTGACTGATATCAGTTATCTTAATTTTTATCTATTAAAAATGGATATTTGGGACAAAATATAGACAGATAGATAGATAGATAGATAGAAACGCCAACACTGAAATTGTGAAACAATGGACTGGACTCCATCCTAAATTGCATACAATTAAACTACACGTCAGAATAATGCACTATACTACTGTATTTACTAAAGTAGCGTGCAAATCAAATGCTTATACTAATTAAGGCTGAGCTCACAACTATTATAAAGGGGACAAAATGTATTAAATCATCACCTGGTGTGTAAAACCCGTATTGTGAGTGATGAGGTGTGTTGCACCTCTTCTCCTGCTGAGGGACATTACAGGGATGTTGGTAAGGTGTTCCCTGATGTTCAAGCAAGATTGAACCTGAACAGATAGAGACAAGTCAAGTGTTAATAAACTAAAACTACAGATGATGACCGAGGCCACAAAGTTATCTAGCTGGCACTGTACTAGCAAAACGACATACCCTTTCTCATTATATTTGTCTATTTTCTCTTTTTTTCTACACATTCCTATATATGCATAATCTTTTCTCTTTTTTTAAGGCTAATGGATTTCTCTATCCAGTCTTTCAAAGGACATGGGCTAAAATGGTTCCAGATTTAAAGAATTCGCACAGTGGCGGAGAAACCTGTGGGCTAGGGTTGAGGTAGGTTTCTTCCAGGTTCCAGGTTATAAGTGGAGTGTTTATGGTAAACTGGCACTGTGTGAACGAGTGTGTGAATGTGTGTGTGCGCACGGTGCTTTGCGATGGACTGGCGTCCCATTCAGGGTGCCCAGTTTTCTCAGCCCTGGATCCGTCATTAACCTGACTAGGTTAAAGTTGTTACTGAAATGAATGAATGAATATATTCTGTCTATTCTTTTTATCTGCTTGTTGAAACACTACCAACCTGTTCTCATTAAGGCAGAGGTTTCCTGTGGCGAATTCAGCATCACATGATGGAAACTTTTTGACTTACTGCTGGTCACCTTTATCCCGGCGAGCTTGGCCTTGTTGTGAGGCGTGAGTCGCTTTATTTTGAGCAGAAGCTCAGGCTTATCCCGTTTGAAGTACGGGTTGTAAAAGTGGTGCAGTTGCTTGTCTGAGACGTCACGGTCTGTGCGTTCTTTTCTGAAGCCGTACATGTTCAGCTGGCGAACGAAACTGATGAAGTCCGTTGTTCTGAAGTACTCAGACAAATGCCTTGGTTGGGACAATAGCACTTCAGCTTCGAAGGGTTGCTGATGGACAAGTATTCCTTCCCCGCTGGCGTCCCACCAGATTGAGCGAATCTGAGGATCGTTCACCAAACGCCACAACTTGCCAGGGAAGTAGTTGGGGTTGATCAAGGTGACAAAATTTGCGTCAACGATTTCCATACCAGCTAAAAAGATTTGTAGGCAGATGGGAGAAAAAATAGGAGACTGAATGTAACAATTACTCTCTAGCACTAACTAGATAGTAGGTGGCTAGCTAACACATAACACATTCATCTTCAGTAACAGCTGAAAATCACTAACAATAACAATCTATAGCATTAATGTTATCAAAATTGACCGTTAGAGTTGCCAAGCAACCTGGCAAACAAAAACAGACCCGAAGTACTTTCTAAGAGCTACATGATCACGTGTGAAATATTTCTTATATATGAGCACATACACCTGCTATGTGGTTCCTTTTGATAGTTCTCTGATCCCTTATCACTTCTCAGAGCCGTTAAAACTGGTCAGGAACCGTTACGTGCACGCACCGGCCTCAAACCTTTAAATTTAGGAGACTGGGCAGGTGGAGGCGCCGGACAAAAATCATGAATATTTAATGAGCTTGCGTGGAGTTATCCAATCAGAGTAACCCTTGCCTGTGATGTCGTTCAATCCCAAAGTAAAGTCTTGGTGCATATTAACGTGTATCGGAAAATAGTGATGACGCTATTCGGCATATTTTGTAGGAGAAACGGTGAACGTTTAGGTCAGCAGTGGCAAACATACTGCCCGCGGGGTCTTTGTTATTCCTCTAGCAGAAAAAAAGTTTAGGCCATAAATTATGACAAAATGTGATAATATATAACTCCTCATTAGCAAACCAAAAATGTGAAGCTGTGGCCTTGTGTCTCTCCAACGAACTTAGGGCTTTCACAGCAACAGGGATGAATACTTATGAAATAACATCTGTAATGTTTTTGTTTTTGTTGTTGTTTTGTAAATAATTTGAACAAAATGTGTTTTTATTGTATTACATATTATTTTAGTGTCCATTGATCCCCCACTTTAATATAAAAGTCAGTTCCAGGTTCCAGGTTGTAACACTACAATATGGTAAACTCATAATCTGGAAAATTTTGATTGAATTGCAGTCTGTTTTTCTTTTTCTTTTTATGTATGTAGGCTCATCACTCAGGTGTGATTATATCAACCTATGACAAAACAATGCTGTGCCGTACACTTTTAACATTTCAATGGATATTACAGAAATTCCCAAGTTCATAACAGACTGTAATGATTGATTGAGAAATAAAAAATGTATATCCATCCATTTTCTATACTGCTTATACTACTGGGTGACGGGAAACCTGGAGCATCGGGCACAAGGCGGGGTACACCTGTGAGGGAAATTACAAATTTTTATTTTGTAATAGTTTTGTTCTTGTTCTGTTTCATTCTCATCAGAGGATAACACCTAAGAAGGCCATGTCATGTCACTTAGATCAGTACAGAATGTTTATCTGCTATACTGAGACACAAACATGTTCTTCTGTTCAAGGTTCATCTACACATCTTCTAAGACCCTGAAACAAAGCCTGTTTGAACTGCCTCAAACCGCTTCTTATCGGTACATAAAAGTGTGTCGTGCTCTGCGTTTCATATCTATAGTAGTGGTTCAGCACAAGTGCTTCAGAGTGCTCTCATTAATCTATCCTGCTTTATTCTATCCTGTATTAACCATCTTTCTGTAATAAACCTTTTTTTTTTTTTTTACCTTCAGAGGACGTCAGAGGTCTGTGAGTGTTTCCTTGCTAATTTCCACGACAATTTGGTCTCCTGGCTGGGCTGTGTGCGTCTTCTCAGGTTTTCTGGACAACAGTGGCCTCCCCACTGACTGGTACACATCATCAAGAATTTAGAATTTAGAATTTCATGTCATAGGTCATTGCTGTCATCGTGTATTGCTGTCTGTATGGGAGGGGGTCAATCAGTACGTTTACATGGACAACAATAATCCACTATTAACCCGATTAAGACGATACTCTGATTAAGAAACTACCATGTAAACAGCAATTTTTAATTACCTTAATCCGATTAAGGTCATACTCAAAGTAAACACAAATGGAATTAAGACATGTGGAGTACTCCTGTTTTAGTCGCATTATCGACATGTATTATAGACATGTAAACACCTTAATCACATTATTAACGTCATGTGAGAGTTTTCACCGCATTTTGCGACAGGACACGATCACACACAGCAGCGATCAACCGTATGACGGCAAACAAGAGAGCACGGCTGTGTCCCAAACCACGTACTTGCCTACTATAGGCCTGTAGTAGGAGAAATACATGTATCTCAGCTACTATATAGATGGTAAGTACGCGGTTTGGGACGCAGTCCACGGCTTCAAGCAGGCATCTATTTGCACGTACAGCATGACAAATAATTAACTGCACTTGAAGCTTTCGCAAAAAATTTAAATAAAAACAGCCAAAACTGAATACGGTACCATAACGAAGACCAAATGTATGTTATTACATGAAATTCTGGAGGGATGTCAGACGGCGTGGCGTGATGACATAATGATGTGTGCCGTTAATCGATCTATGTTCTATAACATGTAAAACCTGAACATGAAAGAGGTATTCTAAAAGCGACTCATGTAAACACCTTAATCAGAATATTGTCTTACTCAGAAATTGACTAATATATATATATATATATATATATATATATATATATATATATATATATATATATATGTATGTGTGTGTATATATATATATATAGTGGCGCCAGGCCGGTATCCGGCGCACAGGAAACAAAGATCGCTCCTAACGCGACTGCCGCAGTGGCGCAGAAGAGACAGCTCCGCTTCAGCGCCACCAAATGTTTTGGATATCCAGAGAGCACGTGGCGGCGGGGCGGGGCCGCCGACACACCCACGGCTCGTGAATGGTGCACCTTACGGAAGAATTCCACCAGCCAACAAGCGAGGGGAGAGTATAAAAGGGCGATATTCCACTCGCAGAAGGAGAGAAGTGTCCCCGAGCATGCGCGCGAATTTCTGGCGTGTTTTATGCAGTTTTGCCGACGCGTGCCTGTTTGCTAATCGCTGTTGTGTGTTTTTTCGGGTTTCAGGTGACTCCGACGCGAGTGACGGCTCCGCCCCGCCCCCTTGGCTGCAACTGCCGACGGCTGAGACCCTCACCGCCCGTTCGCCCTTCAACCCATACACACAAATTTGAGGAAAGTGGTTGCCTTAAAAAATTAAGTAATGTTTACTCGATAACTTAAGTGAACTTAATTGAAACATTCCAGCCCTTCCAACAATTATTTTTAAGTTCAATGCACTAAATTCCAAGTTGATTTAACTCAAAATCATTTGTAATATCAATTGCTCTGTCCAATTACTCAACTTAGTTTCTTCAGTTAAATTAAGTAAACTTTAAATTCATTAAATTACATAAAAAAAGCAAGCAAATACCAAAAGTAAAAAAAAAAATTGTTTTATTTCAACTGAAATATTTTCATTTGAAAATACAATACACACACAGTCAAGAAAATTCTGTGAAATTATTTGCCAAATTTTACTTCCTAAAGATGTGGTCTTCTGAACTATCGTTGTGAGGAAACTTGTCCGTAAACATGTTATTTTAAAAGTGCAACGTTACAAAGTTTCTCTTTTTGGCATTGTAGCTGAAAAAAAAAAAAAAAAATATATATATATATATATATATATATATATATATATATATATATATATATATATATATATATATATATATATATATATATATATATATATATAATATAATATAATACACACACACACAGTGAGGGAAATAAGTATTGGACGCATCAACATTTGTTTCAGTAAATATATTTCCAATGAGGCTATTCACATGAAATGTTCACTAGACATCAGTATTGTACCACTGTATATATAAATAAAATAAATTTCAAATTTCTATCAAATAGGAACATTGCAAATAAGAATTGAATCAAACCACAAAATCAGTGCTAATATCATAAAACATGCACTTCAACATTACAAATGAAACACTTGCTAGTGGAACAGTAGTAGAACAATTGGGAGGCCCATTTTACTGTTAGCTGATTTTTCAAAGATTGAATTTTGGGAGCAGCTTACCTCCCAGGTTGAGCATTACCTGCTGAATAAAGTGGAAACTGTTTTTCAAACACCTAGGATAGTTTGAGTACAGGGCATAAATCAGTCCAAAAAGAAAACTGAAGGCCTGAGGCAGGTCGGCCAGTTCATCCATCATCAAACTCCTTTTCAAGACGATGCTCAGTTTGAATGGGTCTGAGGACTTTCTGATTGAAGCAGAGGATCCCCACTGGAGTTTGACTGTACAAGTCCTTGTCAGTTACATCCTAACAGAGAAAGAAACAGATTGATGAAAAAATGTCCGCTGAACTCGCTGGGTAGGGGTTCATGCGGGAGAAAACGTCCAAAATTGTTTAAAACAATGTTTTTCACTGTTAAAAATGAACAGACGAAAAAATGTCGGCACAAGTGAAAAACTAGCTAGATAAAAGATGAAAACAATGGGGTTTGTTTTTTTTTTACTGCTCACAAACAGCACCTCGATTGGGGGAAAAAAAACAATAAAAATTGACAGACAAAAAAATGTCCGCCGAATTCACCTGTCAGGGATTCAAGTGGGAGAAAACATCCGAAATGGTTTCAAACAATATTTTTTACAGTTAAAATGAACAGACGAAAAAATGTTCCCTGAACTCGCCTGCTTCAAGTTCAAGCAGGAGAAAACGTCCAAAATTGTTTCAAACTCTATTTTTTATTACTCACAAACAGCCTCTCAATGGAAAATAGAAACAATAAAAACTGGCTAACACATACTTTCTAACCACTCATCAACAGCTCCTCGAATTCACTTACAAACACAAGAAAAAATGGCTTCCCTTGACTCTGCAACAGCTAACCAGTGGGGAGGCGTGGTCAGGACAAAAATTTTATACTTTTAATCCATTTAACTTAAAATGATTCATACGTTGAAATATGTCTACAAATTAGTAGAATCTACTTAAATATTTTAGTAATGCACTCAAACTTAAATAATTTAAGTAGGTTGTAATTAAATTGTTTAGTAGATATGAAATCTGGGCTAACAGTGCAATATGATTTATGGGTTAAAGAATGGGCTTTCCCAGAAAAAGGTAGTTTTAGTCTCAGACAGTTAGAACAACAGAAATTTAATTTGGAGACAAAGGAGAGAGAGAGACCCCTAAAACAAAGAGTGAAGTGCAGTTTTTGGCAGACTGGAAGGCATTTGCTGAAGGGCAGAGCGAGGCACATAAAAGAGAAAAAAAATGTCAAGCAGGGCCCTCATCTGTTTCTCAGTGTGCTAAACTGCAGAAAGCCGATCCCGACCTGGACGCCGCCCCACCGCGATGCCTACAGCCAGTAAGGAGGGAGGAACCTGCAGTTTCAGAGGCACCTCCTCACAATGAAGCGGCCCAATCTACACCACTCCATCCGAACCTGTCAGAACTGAGCCACCAACCCCCACCGAACTATGCTCCAGCCGTCCTAACTTCACCGGTGGTGTTAGACACGAGATCCCAAGTGAAGGGACCAACAACACTGCTGCCTGAGGGCTTCAGACCAACAAAATCGTACAGAGAAGATACAGTCCACGCCGTGGTAAATGCCCCAATGCTAGATGTGGCCACAGAGAAGGAGGCCCTATGCTAGTTCACAGACCCTGGACATTGGAAGACATCAGGAGCAGCATGACGCATCTGCCAGCGCTCCACGAAGTAGGAGGATGAAAGTTTTCGGATGAACTTCAGATATTCTGCAGAGAATTCAGACCCACCACTCATGAACTACGGTGACTGCTCATGGCAAAACTTGGCACGGACTGGGTCACGGTTTCACGTGAATTCCCAGAGAACGATGCCTGCCTGATCAACCCACAATGGGATGATGGAGTCAACGCAAGGTCCAGAGCACAAATCACGGCGCTCCAGCAGAGGCTGACGAACACCTTTCTTAATAATATCATATAAAAAAATCAAATTTAGGTATTGACTTTAATAATAAAGATAAATATGTGAAGTGATAGGTGAGGAGCTGAGAGAGAGTTGCCCCTCCCCCACAGGGAAAACAACTGAACATCTTTTCCTGCTGGAGTTCATTCTCTCTCTCACAGCTCCATCTGAGTGGAGGAGCAACAGTTCACAGCTGGACACCAACTCAAGGCAAGTAATGTTTGTTCTCCTTATTTTTTACACATAGTTATAAATCTGTTATGTAGTTTAATTAAATTAAATCGTTAAACAGTGCTTTACAGTTTAAAGAGGAGACAGCTAACTAGTGCTTAGCCCTAAGATTAAATCTACCAAAAATTATTTAAACTGTGATGTAGAGAGTAGGTACTTCTTTTGAGTAAAATCTAACATGTTAAAGTTCAAGGCTCAAGGTTTACTTCTTCCTGTGGACCTTTTTGGTTTTTTTTCCCCAACCATTTCCCCCACAAAAATGTTAGCTTTCTAGCTAACATGTTACTGAACAGATTAGTTTAGTTTAGCACAGCATGAATTTTAGCTAACATGAGTTTAAAATGGACATTTCATCTTTAAATCACAGCATTTTGTCTGAAGTTGTAAATAGCTGATTTTTTTGTATGCTTTTTAAAGTTCTCAGTGAACATATTAACACTAGCTTGCTGCTAGCTGAAGTTCAGTCGGTTAGTTAACAAGATGGCTGTCTGCCTTACCTCGGGCTATGAGCACGTGCGTTACTGCTGCTATTCAGCACCGCTTTCTGAGAGAAGTGTTTTATGTGATAGTTAAGTTTGTCATCAGAATGAGCGTTTTGAGCGTTTTAACCATTTAACAGAGAAGGTTTTCTTACCAAAGACATTAAATCAGTTCTTCACTTTATTGCTGTGTGCCTCAGTGTGTTAATTCTGAGGGGTATAATTCAGAAAACCTGTTTTTCATGTGTTTCCAATACTACACACGTACTAAATAGGTGAGTATCATAAAAAATACCAAAAATACCTTTCCACAGTCTTTATGAGCTCTTGTTTGAATATTAACCATTGAGATTGAAAGTTTACTGTTTTCTATGTATGACTTTTATGAATGTGTTATCTCCTGATCAAATCTTTTGATGCATTTGACTATGACGTGGTTGACCAAGCTGTACACTCACTACTTTACATTGTAGCAAAGTGTCATTTCTTCAGTGTTGTCACGGGAAAAGATCTAATCAAATATTTACAAAAATGTGAGGGGTGTACTCACTTTTGTGAGATACTGTATCTGTGAGTGGCAAAAGTATGTGAACCTCTAGTATTAGCAGTTAATTTGAAGGTGAATTTAGAGACCGGTGTTTTCAATAAATGGGATGACAATCGGGGTGAATGAGCATACTGTTTAATTTAAACAACAGAGATCTATCAAAGTCTAATCCTCACAACACATGTTTGTGGAAGTCTATCATGGCACGAACAAAGGAGATTTTTGAAGACCTCAGAGTTGTTGATGCTCATTAGGTAAGAAAAGGTTATAAATCCATCTCTGAGTTTGGACTTCACCAATCCACAGTCAGACAGATTGTGTACAAATTGAGGAAATTCAAGACCATTGTTACAGTCCCCAGGAGTGTTCAACCAACAAAGATCACTCCAAGAACAAGATGTGTTATAAGATGTAAATAGTTAATGAGATCACCAAGGAACCCAGGGTAACATCTCAGCAACTAAAGGCATCTCTCACAGTGGATAATATTGATGTTCATGAGACCACCATCAGAATACTGAACAACAATAGTATGCTTGGCTGGGTTGGAAGGAGAAAGCCACTACTCTCCAAAAAGAACATTTGCTAAAGATCATGTGGAAAAGCCAGAAGGCTATCAGAAAAATAGTTTGTGGATGGATGAGACCAAAATGTAACTTTTTCATTTAAATGAGAAGCGTTATGTTTGGAGAAAGGAATACACTGCATTCAAGCATAAGAACCTTATCCCATCTGTAAAATATGGTGCTGGTAGTATCATGGTTTGGGCCTGTTTTGTATCTGGGCCAAGATGGCTTGCCATCATTGATGGAACAATGAATTCTGAATTATACCAGCAAATTCTAAAGGAAAATGTTTTCAAGCAATGTATTACAAACAGAAACAAGTATACTATGGAGAGATTTCATGTCGGAGCAGGATTTGAGCAAACTTTGTTTTACAAGTGTGCACGAGTGGTAATGGATAGCGGGGCATTCTACCAGAGTTTATTTAGTGGTTTCTACATAGACTAGTATGATGAAACTTTCTGGTTTACACACTGCGTGTGTAAAAAAAAAAAAAACACCAAAATTCAAAGACTTTGGAAGATCTCAAGGAAAAAAAAAAGATCACAGCGTAAAATTTCACACAGACGTTAATTTTAAGCTGTTTAGTGTTAATTTAAAAGGAGGCAAATTTAGTATCTCTGTAATCTCTGTTATAATAGCCTACATTGTGTCTAAATATTTACATAGCATACTGACTACATTCCAGGCCTCCTCATCAACCATCAGGGTCAAACCTCCGTGAAGAACTTGTGGATGATTTGGCAAATCCCACTAAGAATAATGGGCCACAATTAACCCACAACGCTGCAAAAAGCTAATTACTTCTTACCGTAGATGTCTCAAAAAATCCTGAATAAACCTTAAGCATGACGTTACAACAGTTGCTTCAACATCAATCAACCACACCCCAGTTTGTAGTATGAGCTAATAGAAGTGCACCCTCATACAAGTATACTTATTTTTATGAAAAATTCATCACCAAAGCAAGTAAACTAGTAATTTGTTTACTATTACACTTAAGCTACAATCTGAATTATTTAATACCACTTCCACTGAGAACATCCATTTAAATTCACTCTTTAGTAAATGTTATTTCCTGGCCAGGATTGCAGTGGTTCTGGAGGGACCCTGGAGCAGTGAGGCAGCAATCTTTAGGTCTTACCAACAATCAAACATGGTGGGAGTAGTGTGACCGTGTGGGGATGCTTTGCTGCTTCAGGGCCTAGGCCACTTCATACACAAGCGCATGAATTCTGCCCTCTACTAGAAAATGCTGAATGGGGAATATCCAGTCCTTATTCTGTTATCTGAAACTCAAGCACTACTGGGTTATGCAGCCAGACAATGACCCGAGCACACGAGCAAGTTCACCTCTGAATGGCATATAAGAGACAAAATTAGTTTTGTAGTGGCCTAATCAAAGTCCAAACTTGAACTCCACTGAGATGCTGTGGCAAGACTTCCAATAGGGAGGTCATGTTCAAAAGCCCTACAGTGTGGTTGAATTAAAAAAATTCTGCAAAGAAGAGTGGGCCGAAATTCCTGCACAATAATGAGAAAGCCTGTTCTCTAGTTGGTGGAAGGGTTTGGTTGCAGTTATTGCTGCCAAGTGTAGGACAACCAGTTATAGTAAAGGGGAAATTACTTTTTTCCAGATGGGCGACATCAAGGTTACATAAACTTTTTCCTTCAATAAATAAAATGATCAGTTAAAAGCTGTTTTGTGTAATGCATGCACACTATGCTAAAAACATCCTAAAAAAAATTAGAGAGACTTGAAGCAATTCTATTACAATTTGCCCCTAAATGTGGAACTGTGAGCAATCTTGAGCATTACATTTGGACTTAAGTTCTAAGACTAAGAAATAATAATGTGCAAAATATCCATGTACCTTGTAATGTGCTTTAGAGATCAGTTTTTGTTCCAAGGAGCTAAGACCACCCTGAGCCTTGATACGGAGGTCTCCATAAACAGCCAAGCAACCACCTTTACTATTATTGGACCACTTGAGATGGTCTGACCCTGAATCTAAAAAGGTTGTGCAACAAAATATTAGTTTAAGGGTCCCATCATGTGTGTCCATGCCCTTTTTATTTCTTGTCTTGTGGTTAGCACATTTGCCTTGCTCCTCAGGGGTTGGGGATTCAAATCCTGACTCCACCCTGTGTGCGCACGCATGTTCTGCTTTGGAGGCTTCCTCCATGTTGTATGAGGATCTGAAAACATTTAGTGTGACAAATTGCAAAAATAGAGGCACTCAGGACATACCTGTCAGTCACTCAAGCAAATACTTTTCCAAGGCACTTTATACAGGTAGTTACAGAAGATATCTTAAGTCACTTAGCCCATTAGAGCATATTTATTTGATTTTATCTTAACCTTCTGTTGAAGTGCCAAAAAACAAAAACAAACAAAAAAAAAACCCACCATGATTTGATGGGAGTGTGGCGGAAAACATTTAATTTACAAATTTGAATACAAAGGTCACAAAAGCAGTAACAGACAACACAATTAGAAAAATTACAATAATTTGACCAAAGTAGCTTAAAAAGGTTGCATATGAAATTAATTTCCGAAGGATGGTAATACAATAACAAATGCATGGTATTGTGATAAAGCAGTATGTAAGCATAACTGGAGACTAAGAGTTGATCAAGACTGTTTACATTTCCAAGTACTTCAGTGCCACGATAACCACCACTCTACTGGCTCTACTGTTGTCCCTCCTTTTTCTCTCCTGTCTCCGTTCCGCTTGAACTGTCAGTGCTGCCTTCTCTCTCTGATGCCATCTAGAAAAGATTAAAATGTAAATAGCAAGGTAAATGTTAAAAAATATTTTGTCGTATTTTACTATTTGTTGGCACAGCTAGAAGAAATAACAAAATACTTCAACACACAGCAATAAAAATAGGTGCAAACTCCTATTAAAAATAGCTTTACACTTGTGATAACACCATGTATCAGTGAAAAGTATCTTCATAACTGAAATGTTCCTTAACATTACCTCAATTTCTTAAGTAAAATGAACAAATTCTTAAAAGGTTTTTGTTTAAAACCTACACGGACCATTTTCTTACAACAGCAACAAAAATAAACAGTGGTGCTTGAAAGTTTGCTTAAAATTTGTTTTATTTTTCTGCATAAATGACCTAAAACATTGTCAGATTTTCACATAAGTCCTAAAAGTAGACAAAGTGATCCCAATTAAAATAAAATGAGAAAAATATTATACTTCGTCATTTATTTATTGATGAAAATGATCCAATATTACACATCTGTGAGTAGCAAATGCACGTGGACCTCAAGGATTAGCAGTTAATTTGAAGGTGAAATTACGAGGTCGGGTGTTTTCAATCAATGGGATGACTATCAGATGTGAGTGAGCACCCCGTTTTATTTAAAGAACTGAGGAATGGGCTAAAATTCCTCCAAGCCGATGTGCAGGACTGATCACCAGTTACTGGAAATGTTTAGTTGCACTCATTGCTGCACAAAGGGATACTAGATACTACACCAGATACTGAAAGCAAAGGTTCACATACTTTTTACATTTAAAGATAAGTAATATTGGAGCATTTTCCATAATAAATAAATGACCAAGTATGATAGACCTAGTTTGTTTAATTGGGTTCTCTATCTACTTGTCGGACTTGTGAAAATTTATGCAGAAATATAGAACATTCTAAAGGGCTCACAAACTTTCAAGCACCACTGTATCAGTGATAAACTTTACATTAATAAAAATGTATCTGAAATGTTAAGTTTGATTTAAAAAAAATCCCTCAACTAATTATCTTCAATGTACCCAGAAAAAAGGACGTTTGACAGGAAATCAATACACTACTGCTGAAGACTGTCGTGTTATACTGTTGGCTTGGCATGGTACAATTCACTTAGCAGTGGGAATTATTAAATGGGTCTAACGTGATGATCCACGCCATACTGCACCATCTGGTACAAAACTGCTGTAAGTTAGTTGTGTTGAGGTCCAAGTGTTGGAACATTGTTGGACACATGACCATCATATCCATATGTGGGCCTTCCCCAAACTGTCGCCACAAAGTAGTATACATGTTCGTAAATGTATACTACAGCGTAAAGACATTCTATATACAATTGTGTGTGTCCAACTAGTGACCACAGTATAAGCTACACTACTGTTCATCATTTCATGCCACCCAGAATTCACAGCAGATCTGTGATGACCACTATTGTACAGCATGCGAACACATTTCACACTGCTTAACCAAAACCGACGAGCGGCATTCTTTTATTCCAGTTACCATAACTAAAAAGTTCTACTGCGACTGGCCATAAATATACATTTATAACATTGAAAATTATTAAAATACCTGTTTTTTAAAAAAAAAAAACTAAACAAAAAAACAAAACACACCCTTATTTATAAATCCTGATCCATTTTTTTGGGATCAATATGACCACTGTTAAGACAAAAACCTGACATAAAAATAGTATGACATTAAATAAGAAATTACATAAATAAATGTGTCAAGCACAGAGTAACAGTTTAGATATGGGGTTTGAGAGGTGGCCATGTCAATTATCAATCAATTATAAATGATAAACTGGGATTGGAATATCTACAACATAAGAAAAATTAAGTTTGTTTCAAAAATTAAACAAACAAACAAACAAAAACAAAACACAACAGGCAAATGTGAAAAAAAATAATTACAAACTTTCAAACATTCTATTTCACTTCCCATCTGTGCAAGACACTCAAAGCTGAACCAAGAGAAGCTATTTATTTTCTGCATGGGATCTTGACTATGAGGAATCGATCCAGAGGGCAGTGTTGGTCAAGATTTATGACTCCAGTTGACAGATTTGAAAGCCAAGAACAATGGATGGGCAAAGATTAATTCCCTTCAGCACTGCTTAGACAGAAACATACAAATACTACACACCGACTCAGTCACTGAGTCTCAAGACAAGGTGAGTATTGGACTGACCTCATGCTCTTTGTGGCTTTTCTTTTTAAATAAGTGAAATACATCAAACCTCAGAGCTCATCACTGTTCATATACTTACAAAGAGTCTTAAATTGGACTAGCTAAGAATGATCCTGTTCACAATTATTTCCACATCATCTCACCCCTCTGTGGTAGAAGGGGCTCAATGATGAATACAACCTTTAAGTTCTTGATGGTTCCCCCATTTGGCACACAGCATTCCTTTCACTGTAGCTTCATTATGTTTTAGCCTTGTTATATTGTAAAACAGAAAGATCAACAAATTACATTATACATTACCTTCTTATAAGCCATCTCAAAGAGCTTCAGAGATGCTTGCTGTAGAGCTGTGGCAGCCTGTTTGATGTTTTCACCAGTCTCAAGGTCCTTCCGTGAAAGAAGATCTCTCACTTTAGCGATCTCATCCTGAAGCTTCTTGCACTGAGGAACCCACAGTCAATTACATTAGTTATAACTATTTATTGTGCAAAAATGTGTACATAGTAAATAACTGTGCTTCACCTCCTCAGCAGGTAGCTGGTCCTTAAACTCCTCCATCTTTGACTCAGTATCATGGACAATGCCTTCAGCCATATTAACAGCCTCAACGCGATCCTAGAGAGAAGGGGGGGGCCCACTTTAAATGATGCAATAATTAACTGAAATAGTGTTTAAACCAATGTGGAATTCTATACGCACCATCCACTTCAATAGCAACACCTGCTCATTTACGCCAATCATGTGGCAGCAGCAAAATGCATAAAATCACCCAGATACAGATCAAAAGCTTCAGTTAGTGCTCACATCAAACATCAGAATGCCAAAAAAGTGTCATCTCCTTGAATTTAACTGTGGAATGACTGTTGGTGTCAGGTGTGTGCTGGTTTGTGTATTTCAGAAACTGCTGAGCTCCTGGGAATTTCACACACACAGAGTCTCTAGAGTTTATACAGAATGGTGTGCAAAACAAAAAACAGTAAGCGGCAGTTCTGTGGGTCTAATTGCCTTGTTGATGAGAGGTCAGAGGAAAATGACCAGATTGGTTCAAGCTGCCACGAGGGACGTGTGTATTTTTTTTTATATATATATATATACACACACACACACACATATACATACATATACACACACACAATCACGCTTTACAACCGTGGTGAGAAATAAAAAGCATCTCAGCATGCACAAAACATTGAAGTTTGAGGTGTATGTGCTACAGCAGCAGAAGAACACATTGGGCTCCAATCCTGTCAGCCAAGAACTGGAATCTGAGGCTAAAAAAAAAATAAAACCTGGTCTTTTTCCAGTCTTCAACTGTCCAGTTTCAGTGAGCCTGTGCCCATGATAGCCTCAGATTCTTATTCTTGGGTGGGAGGAGTAGAACCTGGTGTGGTCTTCTGCTGTTGTAGTCCATCTACCTCAAGATTTGATGTGTGTTCTGAGATGCTTTTCTGCTCATCCCAGTTGTAAAGACTGCTTATTTGAGTTACTACACACTTACTACCAGTTCAGACGTTTGGCCATTCTCCTCAAACCTTTTATCAACAAAGCATTTCCACCCACAGAACTGTTACTCACACAATGTAATTTGTTTTTTGCACCATTCTGTGTAAACACTAGAGACTGTTGTGTGTGAAATTCCCAGGAGCTCAGCAGTTTCTGAAATACTCAAACTGGACCACCAGGCACGAACAACCATGCCACAGTTAAAGTCACAGATCACACTTTTCCCCCATGCTTATGTTTGACATGAGCATTAACTGAAGCTCTTGACCTGCATCAATGATTTTAAGCATTGTGCTGCTGCCACATGACCGCCTGAATGGGTAACTGCATAAATGAGCAGGTATCCAGTTGTTCCTATTAAAGTGGACAGTGAGTGTATATTTACAAGAGAGGTCAGAAGTTTCGAATAATTAATTAAATTTAAAATCCTTTACCCAAAAAAAAAAAAAAAAAAAAAAAAAAAAAAAAAAAAAAAAAAAACACAAAAACAAAAAAAAGCCCTCCAAAAGTATTGGAATGACAATGTAATATTTATTTATTTATTGTTTTTTGCTATACACCAGGGGTGTCCAATTTCATCCGGAAAGGGCCGGTGTAGGTGCAGGTTTTCATTCCAACCAAGCAGAAACCACACTAGATTCTGATCTATTGTCATCTTTTGATCTCAAACCCAGATGCCTTCAGTGCACAGAAAAACAAAAAGTATGTGCCTTGCCATTCCAATACTTTCGCAAGGGACTGTATATCTAATACCATATTATAAAGAGGCCGATGTACCTTCCTCTTTCTGTCCTCCTCTGCATACTTTTCAGCATTCTTAATCATGTTCTCAATGTCATCTTTACTAAGACCTCCAGAGGACTGGATGATAACTGAAAAAAATTAACAAATGAAACAATTCCATAAGTTCTCCTGAGGATTTTTTTTTTAAAAGAATAACCTGTATGGCAAACCTCAAATCTTACTTTGCTGTTCACGTCCAGTGCCTTTGTCTTTAGCAGAAACGTGCACAATTCCATTGGCGTCAATATCAAAGGTAACTTCAATCTGTGGAACTCCACGTGGAGCAGGAGGGATGCCAATCTGTTAACAGTAACAGATCATGTATTAAATTAGTAATAGTTCTCCAATTTGTAATGTAATTTTCCTTAAGTTAACAAACTATTTATTTTAAATGCCTCAAACAGACAAAGGCGAGAAATAACTAGAGCCACGCTATGCGCTCCTTTAAGAGCTCATGTAATTAAAGCCACACTGATGTAATCTTTTATCTAAGCTCTGATTTGCATATGTTATCATAAATACATCAGAATAAAATAGTATTTCATTCCATTGTAATAATTTTTCAGTCTTTTTATATGCATACAACCTCAGTTTTTATATATGTATACTATGACTTACCAGTGTGAACTGTCCAAGGTTCTTATTATCCACTGCCATTTCACGCTCACCTTGGCAAACTTTAATTTCTACTTGTGTTTGCCCATCAGCAGCAGTAGAAAACACCTGAGTAAATTCAAGAGAGAGGTAATGCAACTTGATAGTTATTAAAGCCTCCTCCTAAGAATTTTGACACCAATTTTGGTGACACCAATTTTGGAAACTGTAGGTTTCACCATATTCAGCAAGTCAGCTAAAAACATAATTGTGCAAATTAACAGACATGGCCTCAGCTGAACAAAAGAAATAAAAATCATTTTCACTCTAGGACAACAACAATAATATGAAGATGTATATAATTTTAGCACTCCGGTTAAGTTGTCCACCATGGGGCTTTTGAATTTTGTACTGTCAAATGTTAGGTGTATGCAAATTTCAGGATTTTGTGAGTTTTCCATCGCATAAATTAATGCAAAGTCAAGTTCAAAATGGTTATATTTTTACCACAGTTATTATAGAAATTAATTATAATATTATACATTATATAAATGAATTACTTATTTATCAATATTAACTTGAATTGTTATTTTATCAGGAAAATTACCTGGCTTTTTTTGGTGGGAATGGTTGTATTCCGGTTTATAAGTTTGGTGAACACACCTCCCAGAGTCTCAATTCCCAAAGAGAGTGGAGTGACATCCAGCAGGAGCACATCGGTCACATCTCCAGCCAACACACCACCTTGGATGGCTGCGCCAATAGCCACAGCTTCATCTGGGTTAACAGATTTACTGGGGGCCCTACCAAACAGATCCTGTACAGTTTGCTGAACCTAAAAGTGGAAAGAAACAACTTGCATCACATTTAAACACTTAATTAGGGATGCAACAATACTGATTAGGCTTGTATGATAAGCATTTAATTCTCCCTACACAATCTTACACTGCAATGATGTGATGTTTACGTCAAATATAATTATATTACCAGACTAGACAACAATTGGAGTATGTTAGTACGAGTTATTGAGGAGTACCAAAAAACATGCACACAGGTTCCACGCACACCCCCATTTACCCTGTGGGTCTGGCTATAAACATTTCCCACAACCACTATATACACAAACAACGGGCAGCAATTCTACCAGACCAGTGGGTCCTGATGACATTGTTGATGTGGTACCCAAAAAAAAAAAAAAAAAAAAAAAAAAAAAAAAAAAAAAAAAATTCAGTTCTGCTTTCATTCTGCAAACTCTTAGAGGCTCACAGCCTCATCAAAGACGTTTCCCCCCCCCCATAGTCTTTTCACAACCAATTTTTTTCCATTTTTACTTAGAAAATGGAAATAGCAAAATAGAGATAATACAACAATGTAAATAGCTCCAGTTCCCTTTTGATAGCAAGAAGTATAACTCAGAATAGCACAAATTCTATCAGAATCAAATGTTTCAGTTTCATATTTAGATTGAAATTGTTGTTACATTTTAACAATGGATTAGGCAGTTACACAATGTACACTAAATGATGTGTTACAGTAGCTCAGTGGTTAAGACATTGGACCTCTGACCAGAAGGTCATGGATAAGTGAGTCTGGCAAATGCCATAAATGTAAATATAATGAGACCGCTACTTGTGCGCCATCACTGATGAGAGTCATGTGATTTATATACCATGCTTCAACATTCACGATAGTTAAAAAAAAATAATAAAAAAAATAAAGTTGATTCCAGTAACTAAAATAAGAGCTGGCTAAAAAAAATTGGATTCCTAGAATGCAGCTGATACCATTTGCCATCTGATAATAAATAAATAAATAAATAAATAAATAAATAAACAAACATGTTCACAAATTACTCCAACTATACCAATAGGACCAAACTGTACTTACAAGGAACTGAATGCTGCCACCACCTTTCTCAAACCTATGGTTCATTGTACACCCTGTACTTTCTGGACAGTTCTGGAAGTAGTTACCTTCGGCATACGACTCATTCCTCCAACGAGCAGGACTTCTCCAATGTCACTCTTAGAAACATCAGCATCTTGCATGGCCTTCTGACATGGGGCCACAGTCCTTTTAATTAGATCTCCCACAATACCCTCAAACTGGGAACGGGTAAGCTTCATGTTCAAGTGTTTGGGTCCAGAGCTGTCCATCGTTAGATAAGGCAGGTTGATGTCAGTCTGTGTTGCAAGAGAAAGTTTAATTCTTTATTTGGAAAAAGTCAGACAATACCATCAATCTTAGTTTTCAGATCAAGGTGTATTTTTTTTTAAATCTAATTAACATGGAAGGAATTAGGGCTAATATGGGATGCAATAAAGAAATACTCTAAAATCTTTGATACAGAAAATAATTTTTAGTAGCACTGAATATGGATGTCAGGAGAACCGATGCACATGAAAGACGGTCCTATATCATATTTGTTTGAGGCAGCTTTCAAAAACGTGAAGGAAAAACTTTTCCTTTTTTAGGACATCAATGTTGTGTAAATGTACCGCAAATGAACTAAAAAATACAAACCGAAACCAACCTGCAGAGAAGAAGAAAGTTCACATTTGGCCTTCTCAGCTGCCTCTCTCAATCTCTGCAATGCCATGTTGTCTTTGGTTAGATCCACACCGGACTAAAGAAAAACAGAGCATGGGCAATTATGGGCAAAAGTAATACGTTACATAGCATTGGATAATAATAAAAAAAAAACTGAAATTACAAGTTGAAATGTTGCACACTTTGAAATGTGTATAATTAGGAACAAGCAGAACTTGATGCCAGTGGTGTTAGTGTGGGTGCCTCCACTGCCAATAAGTCTAGTTCTTCTTGTTACTGATTTGTATGCCTCACAAACCTTTAAAATATAGCTCATACAGGGAAGAAGCTATTCCAAAAAAACTAACAGATTTTTGACCTTGCTAACATTGTCTGTCCATCTGAGATACTTTTTAGTATGATCACAGCAGACAGACAGATGACGATCATAGGTGGTGAGACATTGGGCCCTAATTTCCTAAACATGAACATCTAAGTAACTTCTCTGTATGTAAAACAGGAAGAAAGCTATTGAAGAAAAACTATTTTGGACCTTTGCCATTGCTTTGACTTACTGCATGGAACCCTATTTAGAGGTCCAACTGGCCCAATGGTGGTGCTATAACACAGGGTTTTACGTTTTGGTCCATATCTGGTAAACCATCTATGAACAAAATTCTTTTCACTATGATTTCTTGGGCTCTCCCAAACAAAAGAACCATTTAGCTCCACCCACTTAGATTTTTTTTTTTTGCCAATTTCACTGTTGTGAAACTACTCAGGAAAGTGTGAACTTTAATAACCATCAAAAACATTTTTATTATTAAATATTTAATATGGCCACCATACATGCAAATCAATTCTAAGGAGGCCAAGATGGTTTACTTAAATAGCTGTAATTCATGATTGGTGATATGGGATTTGAACCTAGCTTGACACATGTATAGTACAAGGTTCTGAGGAGGTCAGCAAAGTTTGGGGCATGTTATGGAAAATTTGGCCAATATATCAAAAACTGGAGATGCGAGTTTTGTGTAGGTTTTCAGTGACTTTGGTGATTATTGGACAAAATTTGTATAAGAAGTTATAAAATCTGTTTTAAAAAAAATCTAAATGGTGGAAAAACCAATATGGTGGAAATTAACATCATGGTGTCTGTTGAACTTGGTTTGATGGAAAGAAACAGAGGATGAGGGGACGATATTCATCCCACTTAGAAAGGCGCTGCTCGCATTTCTTGCAGAATAGCACAATCTCAGAACAGGCTTAATCATTGACAATCCAGAGCCAAGGCCAGGGAGAAGAGAAGCAGGCTAAACCGACCGTATGATAGCTGTACTGAGTCTTCACTCAGATTGAGACTGTCTATTGTAGAAATACGAATCAGAACATTGAGTAACCTAATTAACATACAATTACATCATACTGAATGCACAGCCAACACTTAATCTAAACCTAGGACTGTTAAATATTAGATCTTACATCTAAAGCACTTATTGTTAATGAAACTATTACTGATGAGGAGTTTAATGTACTGCGTAACAGAAACTTGTATAAACCAAATGAGTACGTAGCATTAAACAAAGCTAGTCATCCCAGATACAGTTATATACACAAGCCCTATCTAACTAGCAGAGGAGGTGTTGCAGTTATTTATAAACTTAATCTACACATCACATAAAAGCCTAGACATAAATGCGTTTGAAGTTTGTTATACTAACATACATAGCCACAAAAAATAAGTTTACCAATTCAATCCCGGTAATAATTATCTACAGACCACCAGGGCCACATTCTGAATTTCTTTGTAAATTTCCTGACTTCAGCTAAAATCTAGTTGCTTCTTTAGACAAAGCATGAATTGTTGGAGACTTATATTAATTAATAAGACCAACATTCATTTTGATAATCCAGAAGAACAGCAATTGTGTCCATTCTAGATTCAGTAGGAGTTAATCAATACATAATAGGATACGCTCATAATTGCGGTCTTAATATAGAAAATTGTCACATTTCCACAGTCTGAAGCTAGATCAAAACATTCTCTCATCTCATTTAAAATGTGGCTTCGTAAGTAATACAGGCATCTCGACATGCTACCGCTTAAAAAAGACATTTATGACAGCTACTGCACAGAATTTTATCAATAATCTTTCATAGTTCTTAAGCTTAAGAAGGTGGTGGATAATTATCTTAAGATAATTTACTAATCTACAAAGTTTGTTCAAAATCAGCCACACCATTGCTGCCCTTACTTCATTACAACTCCACGGTCAAATTTCTTTAGCGCCTTATGGACGTGCCCTTCAAGTTTACCAAAAATGTTTTGCTCAGGTTCATCTCCCAGTGCAGTCCTACAAATATTGTCTAATAAGCATGAAATTTGGAAGGAAGAAAGTGGAAAAAACTGTTTCTTAAAATTCAAAATTGCTACCTTCCACTTGCTCCTGAGTAATTTGACACCAAACTTGTGAAGATTGGCAAAAATAATAAAATAAAAAAAATAAAATTTGCAGATGACCACAGAATCTCCTGCTGTATACATCTTTCAAGTTTTGTGGTTCTAAATGGCTCTTAAGGTTTTTTGTTTGAAAGAACCAGAGAGATTTATGGAAAATAGAAATTTGCTTGTAGGACTCAGTTCATGAGATACGGACCAAACCATTAACACGTGCCAATTGGGCACGACTCGTTTGCCTGAGCAGCGCTAGCGAGTACCACATGACTAGTTTCAAGTCTCACTCCATATTTCTTTTCATCAACCTACATGTATCACACTCTCACTCCTTCTGTCTTTCTAGTAATATGCTCACTCCATCTACCTGCAGTACTTGTCACTTTCTCACGCCATACAACATTCTACATGCATCACCCCATTTGTCCTGTATGTTTCTACCAGTAACTGTGTGTCACAGTTTCTTTCTTTCTCTCAACTTCAAAATATCCTCAAACTTATGATACAGTTTCACACTTTCAGACTGGCTTTGACAGTTTGTCGAGACAAACTTTACCTATCTAGGTATACACTTGCGGTTTTGTGTAAACAAAGAAAAGCATACAAACCTCTCTCTTGAACTCCTTCACTATATGCCTTAGCAGATACTGATCAAAATCTTCACCACCTAAGAATGTGTCACCATTGGTAGATTTCACTTCAAAAACTCCTTTCTGGATCTCCAAGACCGAGATATCGAATGTGCCTCCACCGAGATCATACACTGCAATACTGCAAAGTGATGAGAAGACATTATTAAATAAGTTGCAAAATGCGAACTGTAAATCATTGTTTGACAAGTGTGTTTCACACACTTACACCTTGTCCTGAGTCTTATCAAGTCCATATGCCAGAGCAGCTGCTGTAGGCTCGTTGATGACTCGGAGTACATTTAGACCTGCAATCTGGCCAGCATCTTTGGTCGCCTGTAATCATTGTAGCATAGTGGTTTATACAAATAAAAGTGAACAGGTCACAAGTGCTTCATAATATTGGTCAGCAAATATTGTTACAAAAAACAATTATTGATACTAGTCATAGAAAATTCATGGAAGGCAAAAAAAAAGAAAATGATGTGCGAAGAAAAAAAAATTATAAAGAAGACTGGCATTGACACACTGAAGGGTGACAAACTGGTTCAGTAATATCAGGATAGGAACCCTGATGAGGAAATTAAAAAAAATCTTTCTGGACCAGAAGTTGAATAAATTTTGTGTTGTTTGTTCAATTAATTTTATTTATTCATTTGTATTCTGGTGGGCTAAAGCAGGGCCAAAATAGGACCAAAAAAGGCCAGAAGTCTCAAACCCACCGAGATACCCACAGCAAATTTTGAGACTGCTAACCACCTACTGTAATGTACATTCACCAACCAATTTAGCAGGAAACCCTATACTGTACATCTATAGATTCATGTAAAATCTAACTAGCCAATCATGAGGGAGCAGCATGAGTCCAGAGCTTCAGCTAATGTTAAGATCAAAGACCAGAAGTAGTAAATAAAACATGATGCCTGTGACATGGCATGTTCATTGGTGCCAGACAGGGTAGTTTGAATATTTCCGAAAATTTTCTGAAAGGATATGATAACCCAAATAAACACTCTTTACAACAGCTGTGAGCAAAAAAGCATTTTTGAATGCATAGTTTTAAAGTTTGTAATAATTTGGTTGTTGAGTACATCTCAAAACAGAAGCCACAAGACACAAATAATGTCTTAAGCTACAATATGACTACATCAAATCATGGATTTTCTTTAGTGCAAATCCATTATCTTAATATTGAAATATTACAATTGCCCCTTGTGACATATGTATGTATGTGTGTGTGTATAGTATAATATATATTATATATAAAAAATATACACATACATACATATACACATGCATATTATTTATATATATATATATATAGAATACAGTATAAGTATGTGATTTGGTAGTACAGTGGGGTGTAAACACTGTACATATAAGCAGCTAATTTGAGTGGGGTCATGCTGAACCTTTTGAGGAACAAATTCAGCTTCTTAGCTTTTTCCAGACTACTTATTTTTTTTTAGGTAGTTGATTCGTTCTCGAAATTTAGGCCAGTCGCCAAACACCACTTTGACAGAGAGAAATATAATATACATCCTGAAAAATCTCCTCCCAAATAGAATACCATTTGTTCAAACATTTGATAACATCGTTCTCCCCAAACTGAAACTAAATAAAGTTTCAGCTGTCCTCAGTTTGTGGCTCATCTTTTGCTTCGTCTGTGCCACTTTGTACAATAACAATAAACAATAAGATGCATCATGATGTTACGTATGAGGCACAGGGTTTCTGTGATGGGTTGCCAGCACATAAACGCCGAAGACACGTCCATCTCAGCAATTTCTACAGAAATCGATTATTCTGCGTGAATTGACGATAAATATCACAGACGTCCGTAGCAGTGTTGAAGCTACTTTGAAACTGTAACCTTTCAAGCTGCAACCTACTCACTGTTTGAAGTTAAGCTACTGTCAAGCTACCCTTTAAAAAAAGTAGTTAGCTACACTACAGGTTAACAAAAAGCAGCCAACATTGACGCTACAGTGGTGCTTGAAAGTTTGTGAATTTGTAATAGAATTTTCTATATTTCTGCATAAATATGACCTAAAACATCAGATTTCTCAAAGTAGATAAAGAGAACCCAATTAAAACAAATGAAATTATACTTGATCATTTATTTACTGAGGAAAGTGATCCAATATTACATATCTGTGAGTGGCAAAAGTATGTGAGCCTTTGCTTTCAGTGTCTGGTGTGACTACCTCATGCAGCAATAACTGCAACTAAACACCTCCAGGAACCGTTGATCAATCCAGCACTTTTAGCCCATTCCTCAGTACAGAACAGCTTCAACTCTGGGATGTTGTTGGGTTTCCTCACATGAACTGTCTTTCAGGTCTTCCCACAACATTTCTATTGGATTAAGGTTTGACTTGGCCATTCCAAAACATTAACTTTATTCTTCTTTAAGCATTCTTTGGTAGAATGACTTGTGTGCATAGGGTCGTTGTCTTGCTGCATGCCGCACTTTCTCTTGAGATTCAGTTCACAGACAGATGTCCTGACATTTTCCTTCAGAATTTATTGTTCCATCAATGATGGCAAGTCATCATGTATTTAATGAAATGCAGGTAGCTTTCACACTTGCATTCAAGAGATCCAGTGTTATGTTCTCTCTAGTAACACAGCTGACAAACTGGAGGAAGTTTGGTAATGTACTGGAGAGTGACACATAATTAAAATCTCCAGAAATGACAGTGAAAAAGTTCAGACACCGAGTTTGGAGTCTCACGATTATGCTTATGTATGAGTGCTTATGCATCAGCTGGCAGGGGGATGTAAATACCAACCACAATGACGAACAAGTTCCCTGGGGAGATAACATGGACGTAACCAACAGCCAGCAGTTCAACAATTGGGCAACACTGACCCACCTTCACAGTATCATGTTCCGGGTTACACCATTTGTTCTCGGTGCGACCTGACCACATTTCTTCTTACCACTCATTCCAGTGTCTCAGTCTGCCCTCACTGCCTGAAAGCTGGGTAATGGAAGCATTCAAGTCCAGAATATCCTTGTGCAGCCATGTCACAATGAAACAAAGCACACCGCACTCCTGATACTCCTCTTGGGTCCAGGTCAGTGTGCTGAGATTGTCCAGCTTAATGCCAAGAGACCTAACTTTTTCCCATGATGATGGAAGGAATAAAGGGCTTAGTATGTCTCCTCTTTGCCTTTGATTATCTGCATCCTCTGTACTGTCTCAACAGTTCTTCAGGAATACTGAACCATATCCCGGAGTGTGGTGCAGATCTTCAGAGCGCCAACAGCTGATCGTGTGTGTGTACATGAAGTGACCGGCGCTGACCGCCTTGGTTCTCCAGTCAGAGCATATAACAAACAAACAAACAAAAAAAAACTGCGTGCCTAAACAGACTGAAAATTAGAACATAAGAAAAAGAGCTGAAGAATGAAAAGTGACAGATAAGCAAGTAGAAAAAAACTAATATAGAAAATACAGTTAAGATATAAAGTCTCTTGCAACAAGAGCTGAAGCAATTGGCTACCAATAACATCGCACCATCTTTCCAACTACCATTGATATTAATTTATAGCGGCTAGCCTTAGGTTGTGTGGGGATGTGACAGTGACTACTGCTTTGGAAGGGCTTCATTTTTATAGTGAGGTTTCTTAGACACATTTTTAGAAAATATATTAAACTGTATAGCCTAATAATGTTGCACATTCACTGTGCCTCAACAAGTTAATAGCATAGAGTACCAAACTTATTGGCTTAATGGACCTTTCACTCTTCACTATAAAACTTCTAAATAAAAATATATTAGGCTTTTTTGCAGTCTTTACCTGTCTCTGAGAATCATTAAAATAGGCAGGTACAGTCACAACAGCATTCTTCACCATATGGCCCAAGTAATTCTCTGAAAAATAGTAATAATTAACACAATGAACACACATCCATGCCTGTCATTATAGCATTCATTTTTAGCAATTATAGAAATTGTTTTTAGAAATCATATCGTGAAAAATTGTTTTAAGGGACTCTTACCTGCAGTCTCTTTCATCTTCATAAGAATAAAGGCCCCAGCCTGGCTAGGAGAGTACAGCTTTCCATGAGCCTCTATCCAGGCATCTCCATTGGATGCACGTACTATCTTATATGGGACATTCTTTCTGTAAATGAAGAACCACACAGTTAATTTGATCATTGTGCATAACACCCTCCTTATTAGTGGCAGTATTAATAACCATCACTTATTATTAGGGGACCAAGCACACAAAGGTACATAGGCACACTATTGTTTTACCGTTTCTTACTGTTATTAGAGGGCCAAGCACCAAAGGTGCTGTTCTTCTTCTAGCTAGGCTGTCTATGGCAGCGCATAAAACTGTATGTTAAAAAGTTGTGACATTTGGCACACTGATTGGGGATGGTCTAAGGAACATTCTGAAAAAATCTGAGCCATTATCAAAGGAATATTAATATTCAAAACTGCTTTCCTGTAACATGCTGGTAAATGAAAAAAACAGGATGCGAGGATGTCTCTCACCAATGCATCTACAAAACATGAAACATTTGAACCTCTTTGAAACAGTGCCTATTAATAAAGTTTATACACTATATCAAACTACACATAAAATTGACATTTTGTAGAAATTTCCATGATTTAAATTAACCACACACATATCTATCTCTCCATCTATCTCTCTCTCTCACTCACACACACACACACACACACACACACCAGTCGCATGGAAAAAGTAAGTACACCCCTACATTTATTACACCTTCAAATCCATAAAATCAGAAATCAGACTGGGTGCCAGTGATTACACACTGCTTAGGGAATCAAGTGGAACCCGTCTTACTTATACCCCTCTCATATCTAGTGTCTGATGTTCCCTTTGCTATCAAAGTGTGTGGTGTCATCATGCTCTGATCACAGGATCTGCTAGGAAGTCTTGCAACCGTTGGTGTGAAAGTGCATGCTTCTACAATCAGAAAGGGATTGCGCAAATTTGACCTGCATGTGAGGCGTGCCAGGAAAAAGCCTTTGTAAGACTACAGTTTGCTAATGAGCACATAGACAACGACCAGACCTTTTGGAATAATGTGCTCTGGATATACTAATGAAAGATAGAGCTGTTTGGCCACGGTAACAGCAGACATGTTCGGCACAGACCAAAGACAGCTTTTCAGGAGAAACTCCCACACCACGTTAAAAGTATGATAAGAGGTGTGTACATGTCTGTAACGCGCATCGATAATGCAACTAAAATAGGAATACTCCACATCTTAATTCGATTTGTGTTTACTTCGAGTATGACTTTAGCCAGATTAAGGCAATCAATAATCGCTGTTTACATGCTAGTTTCTTACTGTCTTAATCGGGTTAATATCGGATTATCGTTGTCCATGTAAACATTCTGAACGTTTTAAATGATATAACTGATATATATAATCAAAGTTACAATTTTGTTTATTTTAATCAAAAACAATTCAGCTGCACATGCATTCATTAAGTTCAAATAAGTTTAAAACACTCAACTATTCAATCATACATATCAATTGTTTCCCTTTACATGCAGTACCTTCAGTCCTGCCTTTCTCCGCTCTCTATCTTCCATTTTTCATTAAAATATCTCCTTTTTAGTGTGCCGCCCCATTTCATGTTTTTTGACAAAATTTGCAGGAGACGCAGCAAAAAACACTTTCTTTAAATATAAACTGGCCAACTTCCTGCTTGCAAAATGACATATTCGTTAATTCAGCAACATGCACCATTTTCAATGCAATCAAGAGAAATAAGAATCTTGATTTTATGTTAAGCGGTTCAAAAGTTATGAGCAGTTCTACAAATTGGCTAATTACAGAGCTACCTAAAGGTGAATTATCCCAAAAAAAACAAACAAAAAACAAAAACAAAAACACACAGCCCTGAGGGTGACATTTTTCAGTTATCTATAAGTTTGATAAGAATAGATCACACCATTGCCAAGATATGCCTTCACTTCCTGTTACTTCCTGCAGCTTAGCCATCAAATTTGTTTGCATGTTATGGACAAACTGTCCCATGTATTTAAAACAATCAAAAGAACAATTTTTTTTTTCCGGGATAGTCTCACAATGTTGTGATTCAGTTTGTAGGAGAAGAATAGAAAGAAGTATTTTTAAAAAAATTTAAAGTGGCAGAAAGTTAGCATCATGTCTGCTAATATGGCGAAAGTTAGCATCATGTCTGCTGAATTTGGCTTGACCCAAAGAAACAGAGTAAAGTGCAATCTCTTTTCAACAACACACTGCTCTGGAGGTATTATTGTAAACGTATGTATAAATATGCCATATTGTTGGTGTTAGAGGGCTTGAGTGGCACACACCAAAGTCGCTGTGAAGGTAGATGAGACAATCCTCGATCACTTTGCCAAATTTAATAAAAAGCCTAAAGTAATCTATGGGCTTCCATAGACTACTTAGAAAGAATAAGAATAAAACATGCATTCACTAAAGAATACCTCTACACCTTTGGTGCTTTCCCTCCCCCCCATAAGAGGATGAAGAAGGAGAAGAAGAAAAAGGAGGTGGTCAGACTCAAAGTGTAAACTTACAAATCTTTTTGTACTTCGGGGTCATCAAAGCGTCTCCCAATGAGGCGTTTGGTTGCGTAGAGTGTGTTGTTCGGATTCGTGACCGCTTGTCTTTTGGCTGGCATACCGACTAGTCTCTCCCCTTCAGCTGTGAAGGCTACAACTGATGGAGTTGTCCTTGCACCTTCTGCATTTTCAAGCACCTGTTGCCAGATAAAAAATTTTTAAAGAAATGATTTGTTCCATAATGAGCAAAAGTGAAGTCAGCTTTATATGCATTTCATAAATTTAAATACAGAAAACAGTCACAGTTTGAAGCTATCACAGATCATTACCTCATCTCATTCAAAATGTAGTTTAAATGATACAATTACACATTTGTAAAGTTTGCAGGTTATTTTAGCTAGTACATTAGCAGAGGTCTACAACTGAGCCACAACACAAAACTCCACATTTGAACAGTCAAAAGCAGATACTTCATAAAATAATCAAACACACTTTCAGGTTCTGATTCAGAAGTGCAAAGTTGTCTGAGCAATTGTCCCACTTTTCAAGAATAGCCTTTGCGTGTAGCTTGTGTTATAATCGCCCGTTTGGGTTGTACCGCTCAGGAACAGTGTTCTTTCTTTGTGGCTGCCTTTGGGCAGGATTATGCTAATAGCGCACACTGTGACAGACAAATTACAGAAGTAAATATGGATTTCGAAACGACGCGTTTCGGGCAGGTCTGCAGCAGCATTCTCTGTAAATCCCTTTGGGGGAAAATATTAGTTTTGGGACTTTGCGGAGCTTATATGTGCACAAGCCGATAGACTGCACTCCCAAACACAAAATCATGTTATGACCCCTTTAAAGTGAGTAACAGTCGGTAACTCTGGTGTATTTTTGGCAGGAGCTGGCGGTCTGACAAATTGAAAGCATGATGCTGAATGTACTCGCCCGTGCACACAGTATGTGCATTATACAGTTCTCAGAGCAGGTTATATGAATGACAGGACAAAGCACAGGTACGCTGTCGTCAAAGGATGTCGAAGTTGGCTTGGAAAATGGTCAGTTTAGTGCTAAGAAGCCAATCTCAGGCAAGTCAGATATATGGGTATCATTTTCTCATGTCATAGATGCAGGTGGAAATAAACTAGCCTTTGCACAATGCAACAAATGTCTAAAAAGTCATCCCTTTCAGCAGCCAAGAGACTGGAACCTCTGGTTTAAGGCACCAGAAAATTTTGTTAAATTAATGCTCCATGTTGAGAAGACAAAAACAACAAATAAAAATCTTGTACACACTTTGTTTCCCACATCATACTCCATTTCTCTAGGGGAATGAGAGATTCTGGAAATGAAATCCAAGTTTAGCAGGAATTCATTCATCCTTATCTTCCATATCACGGCCCTCTGCCCTCTCACTCCTAGCTTTTTTAAAAAATCTGATGACCCTAAGTAATTTACTATATATTTTTTTCCATCCTGCCCAACTGACTGTCTCTCTCTCCCCTTCAGACTCTCCTCTCTCTTTCTTGCCTTTTTTTGAATATAAACAAAAGAAAGAGTGACAGGCCTGTGTTAATGCAATAACGAAAGTGGCACAGTAAAAGCCCAAAATGGCTTGAGAATCTGCATAAATGACAGCCAATACACTTCATAAACATTACATATCTGTCACTATTGACATAACTGTGGATATTATACTTAGCAAGCTATGATAGTGAAAATAAATTAAGATGAATAAAGGTGTTCAAAACTGATTAAACCAGGATCATTTCAGGTACATGCATGCAGCTTTATCCATATAAAAGTTTCTACTACTTTTCAACTAGTAAAGTTTTACTGTTAAAGTAACTGTTTCTGTTAAGATTTTCAGCTCCGTTAAGACACTTAACTTTCCTGAGGTGGTCTGATCGGTCTTGTTCGGATGCATGCGGATAGAAAAGTTTTCCCGTTGGGTACAGCCTGTATGTATACATGCATGTATTTCTAGGCTTTCGAGTGTATAAAAAAGAAACACTATTTCCCAAAAACAATGTAGGCAGTCTGAACTGGAATACTGTCCCCTTGAAACTCACTCCCCAAACTCTTTCCCCCAGCATCCCCTGCGTGACATCTTGCTCTTGTTAATTTCACTGTGGAGCCCCATTTTCTACACTTCTTGTTGATGGACTTCAGTGTTCTATGGTACATGGCATTTTGGAAATTCCATTCCAAAATCCCTCTCCTGAGCAATACCTTTCCCCAACGAGAGCCTGTACATGTGTTGTAATCTCTTTGTGGACCATGGCTTCGGCAGTCAAAAGAAACCAGAAGGTAACTCCTACAGAAACAGCTGCTCTTTATTTAGGTAAATTCTGAGCAGACACATATCCCATTATCTGTACACTTGTACTAGGTAAGTTTTTCTCTTCAGGAACACCAAGTTCAATACGTTGGACAAACTGCAATTTTTACATTCAAATCAAAGTGTCTTAGTGACTGTTAGACAGAATGTGCTAGAATGCCACAAACATGTCAGAAATTACAAGACTTTCATGAATACCAAATTTCTTCGGTTTATTTATGAAGAAATCCGTTCATATCCAGCATAATAAATGAGGCCCACTGATGCCAAAATAAGATCTAGGGTGTGACTGAACTTGTGAATGATATTCTGATTCTACACCTGTAACATTTATAGAACGTTTTCATCCAGGCCAAGTAGGAGACAAACCTAATAGCTGTTTCAGTCAGAAATCAGGCATGCCTGCTGTTAGGTTAGAATGAAAACATGTAGTCACACTAGCCTTTTGTAGATAAGATTGACGACCCCCGCTTTACAACCTCCATAATCTTTATTGTGATATATATATATATATAGCTTCACGTGGATCTTTTTTTTTTTGGGCCCCAAACATAACATTTTTGCTGTGTTGAGTGAGGATGACAAAGGAAAGGTCAATCATTTGCAATTATATTAGAGTTGGTTACTTGGAGAAGGGAAAAAAAAAAAAAAAAAGCCAAGACCTCTTTTTTTTTAGGTAACACTCTGCACCTTCTCAAAACACCGGCATCACAGACGGCATTTTCCTAACAACTGTATAACAGTAAACAGTTTAATATACTCCTCTTCCCAAACACATAGAATTCTTGATCCATCAGCCCTTATAATGAAAATACACTGACATAACCCATGTTTAAAAAGGTCAAAACACATAAAAATATAAGCCATCAAAAATATAATTTTATTAGTGAAATAGAAGAGACATCTGACCTTTGCTTGTTTTCCATCCATAACAGCCACACAAGAATTTGTGGTCCCCAAGTCAATCCCGATCACTGCGCCTTTGATTGCGTCTGAACTGTAATAACATCCATTCAACACCACAACAGGAAAAATATACACAAATGCAATTAAGACATTACTTAAAGACAGTGGACACATTTTTAAAAACTAACAACTGCTGCCCTTTACTCACGCATATTCACGTCTGGATGCAGTCTGAACCGCATTTTCCAGCAACCGGTTCCAGCAAGCCTAGGAAAATGACTGCTTTTAGACAAAATTTTACTGCAGAATGACTTAACATGTTGATTGTAGTTGGCTACATACTCAAAACTAGGACCCACATCAGTTCAAGACTTGTATATTTAAAAATAAAAATAAAAAAAAACTACTGAGTGGGTCTTTCATAATCACACAATGGAATTATGGATCATATAATAATAAAAGAATAGGAAAAGACTGACCACTGGAGAGAAAACTAAAGACACCACTATACCCATTACATACCTTTATTCAGACTTCTATATCGACACTTGTACAGCTAGAACAAATATACAATTGTAGTAGACAGGCAATTTCTACCGAAAAACTGAACAGCGAGAGAAGTTAAATCCAAATGAATCTAGTTAGCACAATACAGACTCTGCTCATAAAAACATCACACGCAGTACTAAAAACGACCAACTTCAAAACAAACACGTAGTTACGTAAATGTGCTTTTCTGAAATGTTGCTAACGTTAGCTTGTTCATCACGTAGTTACATGACATTGAGAAACCAAACGTCTAAATCTACAAATTAGCACAGTGAGAGATATCATTGTAACGCTATACATTAGGTGAAAATGTTTCTTAAAGGAAAACTCAAGTTTGTTATGTATACCCAGAGATAATAACCCACCTTTTTCACTAGAAAGGGTACACCTTGAACGCAGTTTGGAGAAAGGGTCCGTGAAACTGCTTTTGCGACGTTTAACATTTTCCCTAGTTTGTAAACACCGGTGTATATATATATTATTAACAAACCAAGAAAGCAGCTACAAATAATTTATACTAAATTACTTCTATTAAACGCCTGACGGTAGCTACAAGTAGCTAACTTCCACCTTGACGGTAATATGCTTCTAGAACTATCCTGTAAACCACATGGCTTTATGACACGCCGCTAGGCAACACCACTCGGACCCCTTTTGTGGAAACTAAAGAAATTGCCTGATTAAAAACTTTTTTTTAAAACAAGTTTTAACAAAAAAAATATTTTGTGGTTATATGAACAATATTATTATTTTTTAGCAAATAATATGTATTTTGCAAACGATCTAGTTATTCGAGCTTAGCAAATACAACAGGCCTGAGTAACTGAGAATCAATGTTATCAGGCAGATCTACGGACATCAAATACAATAAACATGTGAAGGACGGAGAAGGACCCTGAAGAAGGTCATACCAGACTTGCTCATTGTGAGGTGCATATGCGGTTATAAAATTGGCTGAGAAAAACTTGAATTTTTTTTTAAGGCTTTATATATTGTATACAGTAACCGGCCAGTTTATTAGAAAGAGCGTACTTTGCTTTCAGAACAGCTTTAATTCTTCTTACCAAGGATTCGAGATTTTGGTCCATAGTGACATGATCCCAGATCATAAGGAGACGTTGACTCAATACTAAATAATATTGCATCAGTGTTGATAATTAATTGCTTTTATTTTTTGTAAAGAACTAATGATAACTAGAAGTAATATAAAAATTTACCAGAACAATAAGCCTTGGGTGAGAAAATCTTTAAAAAGAAAAAAAGTCTTAAACAAAAAGCAGAGTTTTTTTTATTTATTTATTTATTTATTTATTAAGATACAAGTTTAGACAAGAAACAAGTAAATAGGGAGGTGAAACATGAAATTTGGAGAGCAAAGCTAAAATATAAGACTTCAGTAGAAGAGAAGGTATGGTAATGCAGGTAGGGCAATGGTAGTACTCAGTCAGCCTGGAGAGGAATGAGACCTATGGCAGAGATAAAATGTAAGGAATTAGCAGAAATTAGTTCTGTTAATTCTATGATTGAAAATAGTGAAATGTCAGATAGGCTGAATTATTTTTATTTGAGATTTTGATAAACAGAACTTTGGTGATGAGTGCTCCCAGATTTGTTCTATGGTTAAAACATAAGATCAGGTTATGACTGATAAGGGTTTAGTTCTTAGAGCATTACAAACTACTCCACAAAATAAAAGCATAGGACCAGACAAAGTTAGTGGATGAGTTTTAAAACGTTGTGAAAGTCAGTTGTGTGACATTAGCCATTATATTTTCCAAATTCCCTACACCTTCAGAAAGTTCCTGCTGTGTGGGGGAAAAAAGCGACCATTGTTCCTATACCAAAGAAAACTAATGCTAAAGAAATGAATTATTTTAGGCCTGTCTCTCTCACATCATTGTTAATGAAGGGTTTGGAAAGAATTATAAAGGATTTTATTATGAATTATACTTATCATGGGTTAGATCAGCTACAGTTTGCATATAGGACTGTGAAGGATGCCACTCTTACTCTCTTACATTTTTTATATAAACATATAGACATTGGTAAGTCTTACACTCGTTCACATAGGTGATACAGAGCTCCAAAGTTTAGGACTGTGAGAGTTTCAAGATCTTTTATTGCTGTGTCAGCTGTTAATGTTTATCTGTAATAGGGATGTGGAAGTATAGGTGAATATGTGTAGTTTAATATGAATATATATTATATATAATATAATATATATAATATATAAATAAATATATATATATATATAATATATATATTATATATACATAACATATATATTATATATATAATATATATATAAATATATATAAATATAATATATATATTATATATTATATATACATAACACATATTATATATATATAATATATATATAATATAAATATAATATATATATATATAATATATAATATATAATATATATATAAATATAATACATATATACATACACACACACACGCGCACACACACACACACCATTAAAATTGCCATTAAGTGGTGCGCCTGGTCAGCAACAATAATAAATTTCATTTTAATAGCATATATTCCAATAAAACAAAGGCATTACAGTACTAGGTATTACAGCAAAGGTACTACAGTAGAATAGCAGCCAGCTGTGGGGGCTCACAGTAATGCAAGTCAGTAACTACTACATGAAGGAACAGCAATGCCACAATAAGTTTTCTGTCCAATCATCCTGATGTTAAAATAAGGATCTGTGAAAACTACAAAACTTCAAATTATTTGCCATTGACTTTTATTAAAAGACTTGGTTTATCATGGTACATTTTGTCGAGATGGACTGGCACCCTGTCCAGGGTGTACCCCGCCTTGTGCCCAATGCTCCCTGGGATAGGCTCCAGGTTCCCTGTGACCCTGAAAAGGAGTAAGCGGTAGAATATGGATGGATGGATGGATGGAAACCCTCTATGTTGACTAATGACCCGCAGACCAAGTCCACTGACAGGCTAAGGCAACGATGGTCAGCTCCACTCTCTCTGGCAAAGCCTCAGCCTGGGCAACAAGCACCTCTTTGGAAAATGGTGTGAGCAACTGTGGGAAAGTTTAATGTTGAATGCAGAACCGTGATGTGCTGACTGAAATAATCAAAATTAACCTAAAGTTCTGATCAATGTAAGCATTTTGTTTTTTTCTATTAAAATCATTAGATTCAAGATAGCATTATTTATATGCATAATATTTAGTTGTACTTTAGTTTTTGATTAACCCTATTCAGTTCTAGCGTCTAGTAAAATAATTTAATTGACATAATTATGATGCCGTAGCCAGGCTGAACATTTTATTACACATTTTTAGACATATTGCTGTCAACTGTTTAGCATAATGATTTTTCTTTAAATACAGTGAGTAAAAAAAATCCTACCAGTTAAAATTGCAGGTTTTTGTAATGTAAACAATAAAGAAAAACAATATTGCAAAACTGGTTGCATGTGTGTACCCTTTTTGAAAATAGGGCATGTGACTGTGCTCAGAACTAAACATACAAATTCAAACTCATGTTCAAAATTAATTATCATACACCTGCCATCAATGAAGTCATTCTGATTAACCCACAATAAAGGTCAACTGTTTACATAGGATTTCCTTGACATCTGGGTTTTATCTGATTGCTACAATCCACAAAGGTATCAGGAGAGAGGTACAAAAAGAATGTCCAAAACATTAGATGTACAATGGAACACGATGTAGGCCATCATGAACCAGTGGAGAAAACGGCAAAAGGGTGCTCTACTTAGTACTAAAGATGCTTGCATGAAGAGGTTGAATAATTTTATAAGAAGTCATTATAAGTTGCATTTTCAGTTGAATTTGGGGAAACCACTTGAAGCATTCGTTGTGTTGAACTATTTCAATTGCTTTTGTTTGATTTGTTCATTGCAAACAGCTGAAAGTCTGTACATTTTGACAATAAACCTGGTTTGCAATGGGGGTTGAATCATTTTGCAACTATAGATAGTCTGGTGATCCACTACCCAGACGACATGACCAGTGAAGCAGGGAGGAATAAATACTGAACTCCAATCATCCTGACAGACTCAGAGCAGACTTTAAACGGCAAGGTTAAAGAGCAGTAATGACAGACGATTACATCACCATACTTACATTGCAGTAAAACAAAAGAACTGTTACACTAACATTATACAGTTGCGTTCAGATAAATAGCAGTGCATTAATAAAAGTGAATAAAATGCTCATTTTTAATAGCTTTTATTTCCATATTTCAAATGTAGTGGAAACATTACACATTCAATACCAAATCAAAGCATTAACAAATTTGATCAAGTCTGCGTTATTCTTTCAGAGGAAGCAAAGAAAAGGAATATTAATCTTTTTTTTTTTTTTTTTTTAAAGTAGCAGTGTCGACATTTTTCTCTTCAAACTCAAACACTGAAGAAATTTTTCAAGATTTAACTTCACTTTAAATTACTGAACTAATTGTTTTTGATAACTGCCGTGCATCTGAGTTGCATTGAGTCAACCAACTTATGGCTCCTAGAGATGGATATTTCAGCCCAGGATGAACAAACTAGATTCCACAGTTCCTGTCAATTTTTGGGTTTTGCTTCAGAAACTGCATTTTTAATGTCACCCCACAAGTTTTCAATGGAGTTGAGGTCAGGGGATTGAGCTGGCCAGTCCATTACCTCAATCCTTTTTGTCTGGAACCAAGATGTTCCTCACTTACTTGTGTGTTTGGGGTTGTTGTGTTGAAACACCCATTTCAGGGGGATTTCCTCTTCGGCATCAGGCAACATAATCTCTTCAAGTATTTTGATGTATTCAAACTGATCCTTGATCCCTAGTATACGATAAATAGTCCCAACACCGTAGTACGAAAAACATCCCCATACCATGATTTTTGCGCAACCATACTTCACTGTCTTCACAGTGTACTGTGGCTTAAACAGTACCCAGAGGTCACCTGACGTACTGTCGATTACCACTAGACCTGAAAAGAACAATTTTACTCATCAGACCACAGAATGTTACACCATTTCTCTTTGGGCTAATCGATGTGTTCCTTGGCAAACTTTAACCGATTCTGCACATGCCATATTTTCAGCAGTGTCTCTTTACGGAGACTTCTTGCTGATAGTTTAGCTTTGAACAAACGTCTTCTGACTGTTGCAGTGCTTACAGGTAGTTTTAGATCATCTTTGGTCTTTCTGGAGGTGATGATTGACCAAATCTTTGCCATTTTGACTATTCTTTAATCTGTTTTAACAGTAGTTGCTCATTTTCTTCTGTGTTTTGGGATTTTGTTGCCATTTTAAAGCATTTGAGAGCATTTTAGCTGAGCATCCAATAATTTGCTAGACCTCTTTATACATTTCCCCCTCTCCAATCAACTTTGGAATCAAATTACATTATTCTTCTGAGCAATGTTTGGAATGGCCCATTTCACTTAGCAATTCAGAACGAAATATATTTTATAACAATGTGTGAAACATTTGCTTCCTTTTTTCCTTACTAAAAGGACAATTAATGACAACTGTTTTCTTACAGAACAAATGAATTCTCTAATTAAACTCCACACTGCTATTATTATTTGAACACGCCTCTTTTCAATGAGTCAATTACTCATGACAATTGGGTGTGCTTTTCTATTACACTACTACATCTACACGTAAATTATTTGCAGTGCAGAAATATCACTACTACTAATAACAGTGGTCCATCAGGTTACTGATGATGTACTACTATTTTTTTTGTTTGTTTTTTTTTTTTTTAAACACAACTGTACTTGAAATGGGGTTGTTTGCCAGATATGCGAGGAGAGATATCTAGTTAGAGAGGCAGGGAGAGAGATAGCTGGGGTCAGAGAGAGACAGGGACACAGAGAGTGAGAAAAAGAAAGAACTTACTTGCTGATTAGCAGTACATGAGAGTGTTTTGAGCATGGACTGGTCAGATGCTACTTCAATGGTTCCAAAACAAAGAACAATATAATAGTAATAATAATAATAATAATAATAATAACAACAACACTTTCTCAGACCCAAGGTCACTTTACACAGTATATACACACACATACACGTTTATACCCATAAACACAAACATCCATGAGAGTAAACGTACATGCACAAATTCCCATAGATATACATACAGACCAGAGAGAAGACCAGTATCAGAGGAAAGGAGAGAGTGAGACAGGAGGTAGGTATGGAGAAGTTCAGAAAGATAGACAGGAGCAAGACCGTGCAGTGGTTTATATGTTAAAACGAGAAGATTAAACTGAATACGGAAGGCAGTGCAAATAGTACAGAACCAAGGTTATGTTGGCAGATTTTTTTTAGTGCTATCCCAGGGAGAACAAGGCACGGAACACCCTGGACATGGTGCCAACCCATCACAGGGCACAACAGCATGCACATTCACACACTATCGACAATTTGGAAATTCCAAATCAGCCTAAAACACGTCTTTGGACTAGAGGAGGAAACCGGAGTACCTGGAGGAAACCCCTGAAGCATGGGGAGAAAATGCAAACTCCGTGCACACAGGGAGGAGGTGGGATTCGAACCCGCAACCCTGGAGGTGAGAAGCAAACGTGCTAACCACTAAAGAAAGGCCCCTAAAAATCTGAACAAAAGCAATAGAGTTCCAACACTTTGTTCTTTGACCCTTAATAATAATAATAAGAAAAAAAATCTAAACAAAAACCATAGGACAATATAACAAAGGATTTATGGAATTGTATTTGTATGCCTGCAGTTTTTATTTAAGTAGAGGTGTGGTCAGAAATTCCTATAAAGTGCCAGTATTAGATGCTTAAGAATTATGTGCAGATAGTATCAAGAGTGCAATAGTCGAGGCTTACCTTTGGGTAGAATAAATAAACTAAATTATATACAGTATGTGACAAGAGGAAGAAAAACACAGTTAATATTCATTTTCAGGCATGTGAGAATGAGTCAAGCTGTGTTCAGGAAGCACCACAATGTTAATTTCTGCCATTTTGAATTTTTTCACTTCTTCTCCTACAAATTTTGGCCAATCATCACCAAATTCGGAAGAGAACATCAGAAGACCACTTCAAACAAAGATTGTTTCTCAGACTTTGTATAGGATGGATGATTTTCCCATAACACACAAATACATTTTTGACAGGGAAGTCTCCAAACAGGATGTGAGGGCATCTCTCAGCATCAGTGCAACAGAGTTTGACCAAATTCTGAAGATGAGTAAATGACCTTGTCCTGAAGGACTCCAAGAAAGTTTGTCTAAATACCCTCTAGGGTCACTGTAATTCTAAAATCAACCTGCATTCATGAATCTTCTTTCTGTTGATTCTCATGTAAGGAATTTTTGATTTGCCAAACAGGAAGATAGCCATTTTGAAATGATTTTTCTCCTACTAATTTTGTCTAATCATCATGAGATCAATTAAAAAAAAGTACTTTCTTGGATTTTGTGACATTTTGTCCATAACCTGCAAATGAATTTGAAAGCAATGCATTTTTTTAAACAGGAAGTGAGGGCATGTCTCAGAAACACTTATATAAGTGTTTATTGTATATTGTAAACTTTTCACATATAAAAATATCAGCAATGGCGTTTTGTCTTTAAATTTAATATACATTGGATTCAGAAAGTATTCAGAACCCTTTTCTTGTTGCACACTTCATTCTGTTGTAGATTTTATTTTGAATGGATATAACTGCCATTTTTACCCATCAATCTACACTAAATCATCCATTATGATGAAGTAAAATACATGTTTTTAGAAATTTTTTTCAAATGAATTCAAAATCAAAAACTGAAATCTCTTATACACAAAAGTATTCAGCCCCTTGGCAACAATTACAGCTACAAGTGTTCTTGGATACGTCTCTACAAGCTTTGCACATCTGGATTTGGGCAATTTATCCATCCCATTTTTCATAGCAGAACATCTCAAGCTCCATCAGATTGGATGGCGAGCGTCTATGAGCTGCCATCTTCAGGTCTCTCCTCAGATGTTCAATTGGGTTTACGTCTGGGCCACTCCAGACATTCAGAGACTTGCTCCGAAGCCACTCTGATGTTGTTTCGGCTGTATGCTGCATTTAAAGGTGAACTGTTGCCCCAGTCTGAGTTTGCGTGCGCTCTGGAGGAGGTTTTCTTCAAGGATGTTCCTGTATTTGGCTGCCTTCATCTGTCCCACAATTGTTACCAGTCTCCCCGTCCCTGCCGCTGAGTAGCTCCCCATGGCATGATATTGCCACCACCATGTTTCACCATAGGGATGGTATTAGCCAGTTGATTTGCAGTGCCTGTTTTTCACCAGACAATGTTCTTGCTGTTCTGTTCAAATTATGTCTCATCAGACCAGAGGATCTTTTCCCACACGTTGCTAGAGGTCTTATGCGGTCATATGCCTTTTCCACAACAAAGCTGCCATCTTGCCACTTTGCCATGAAGGCCTGATTTATGGCGTGCTGCAAATATGGTTGTCCATCCAAAAAAGTTCTCCCACATATGCACAGGACCTTTGGAACTCTTTTAGACTGACTGTTGGGTTCTTTCTTACCTCCCTGACCAAGGTCCTTCTTTCCCAGATTCCAAATGTGGCCAGATAGCCAACACTAGGAAGGTTCAAGGTTGTTCCAAGCTTCTTCCATTTCAAAATCGAGGCCACTGTGGTCCTGCGGACACTCAAAAATGTACCTTTCCATACTATGTCCAATCAATTCACATTGCAACAGGTGGACTCCAGTTGAGCTCTGGACACATCTCAAGCTTTTGAAGGGTTTGTTGAATATTTTTGTGAATAAGAGACTACAGTTTTTGATTTCTGATGGGTAAAAATGCCAATTATATCCATTCAAGGTCAAATCCACAGAGTCTGCAATAAGTAAAGGGGTCTGAATACCTCCACATATTACTACTGCACATTTTTATCTTCAGCCAAATATAAAAATACATCAAATAGTACAATAATAAAAATAAATTAATAAATAGAGACCTCAATTGTCTTTAATAACAGTTATAAGCCAGCAGGACTTTAAACCTTTTCTTGAGAGGGGTTTATGCTTTAATCTTCCATACAAATCGTTAAATGAAGAGCATTTTAGTTCTGTAGACACAAAGAGGTAAATAAAAAATGATTTTGAAAAATCTGATAAAAAATATCTAGTAACTGTGTATAGTGAAAGCATGTGGGGGGGGGGGGGGGGTGCACTCTTTAAAAACATTACGTATTTACAATGCATGTAACACATGAAAGCAACCCAGAAAAATTCTGCAAAGAACAAATCTAAAATATAGGTATTATATTAAAATTATCCCTTAGTAAAAAAAGACATACAGGTCATTTTTAACAATGTACTTTTAGTTTGTAAATGCAAGCATTGTAAAACTTTCTCAATATTGTAAGTCTTTCTTTTTACCAAAGCTACTACTCCACAATATCAGTACAGATCAACCTGATATACACGATGCGCCGAAATTCAGACAAGCACAATAATTATTTTACAAAATGAGCAACTAATTCACTCAACCTCTACATACAAATTAGATAGAGATGTTTATGTGAGGACGTAGAACGAACCAGCCTTGGGGAAGCATTTACTGATTTCTCTTGAAAGAATGGCACACTGCTGTAATTTTCCTGATATCACAACAACTTTTCTAAAAATAAAAGCAACACTTTCCAACAGGCATCATTGGGAACACTGTTTCCAATAATAAATTTGTTCAAACAGAAAAGGAGTAAGAAAAGTGTGTTCTGATTTTCATTTATCATCAAGTCCTCAAACAATTTCCTTTAAATATAGTCATCATCCACAGGTTCTCCATGCATGTCACAGTAATGGATGAAAATAACAACCACCCGCTGGAACACACCTAGCTGCATCTGACGACGCTCTGAGATCTCCTCACCAATGGTCTCCATGCAGATATCGGCTGAAAGCTGTCCTTTGCGCCGTGGAGCATAGATAGTAGCTGATGGAGAAACAGGTGCAAAAATTCAAAAGCTTAAGCAAAAGATATTTGCCTTTCCATGAACTTAGTACAAAGCAGATATACATTTTACAAAATCATAGTGTCTACTTCAGACATCATTGTGCATTCATACAATGTAAAGCGCTTTGAGTGCCTAGAAAAGTGCTATATAAATCTAAGGAATTACTATTATTATTATTAATAATAATATTATTCAACACGTACTGAGCAATGTAGGTTTATTTACAAAAGCAAGCCTTCACAGCTGAAGGAACAGAAACCTTTTGGTGAAGAGAGGGGAAGGTGTTATTAATATGTTTCTAGATAAATGGTAAAAGCCTTATTGTTCTTAGAATCGCCATACAGATGGACAATCCATAATGACTAATCAGCAACACCAGATAGTAAGATGCGGGAAAAGAAATTCATATTTTTTTTTAAAGAGAGACCACCCTCATCAATCAACAATATAAAACAAAGACACCCATCCGTGAATTTGGCAATGGATTTCCATTCACCTGGATCTCTGATCAACTTCAGAGTCAGGTTTCAACTCTAATCCTGGCTGATCCTGTATCAATCGCAGTCAGTGTCTACCAGTGCAATACAAAGATGCATGAGAGCTTTGGATCTTCACAGTCTGATCTCCATGGTAGAATTGTGCTCATTGAGTCACTAGGCTGAATCCATGATCTCTGGGCAAAATAATTCAGTTGGAGCAGCTGGAGTTTTGGCACTATTGTCATAGAGTCATTAGAGTTTCTTGCTGATTTCCAGACAAGCACACATAACAGCTAGATGTTCAGCACAATCTCTGCTGAACTTTGCATCACTGAGTGATAGGACTATTAGTGGCGTTTGAACATTTTTGCTACAAATGAATTCTACATGCTATAAAAAGATTTGCTTACTTAGCAATCAGATTTCCTTCAGATATTCATTTCAGATATCATTGAGATTATTTTGCCCACTAGACTGTTGCCCCATTTCACAGAATTCATAATATTTTTAAAAAACATTTCATTTAGTAGTAATAATTTATCCAAATCTCCTATACTGCATAGTCCTTTATCATAGCCTTTGAATATGGTGTTTATAACAAAGTTGATTATGATTCAGTGCATTACACAAGCAGCCCAAAAAACTCTTGTGCTGTTGTCTGCTCATACAGCTGATGGATATAAGGAGATCAAATTAAAATATTTTCATTATGTCACAAAAATAAATTTAGCCTAAACAGAGGTTTAAAGCTCTATTTTTGTGGATGTTACAAAAAAAGAAATACACAGCGGAAATCATTCAAACCTGGAGACAAATAAACAGTTACTTTATAGCATATCAAATGACAATAGCAAGCGGTCAACTCTGTCCGTTTTTCCTCACCAGAGGTTGTGTTCCAGTCATAGGGGAATCACACATCTCCAACTCTTTACTCTTGCACAGGTTTTGTAGGACTCACTGAAGTATGCTAATACAGTCTGTGTGTGTTTTTAGAGAAGGAATATTATTGTGTGCCTCAATATTTAACCCCTGTAGCCATGCATACCTGTTAAGCATACTCCTGTGTGTGGTTTAAAGGCACAGAATAGCAAGACACAGCTAGAGTTGAAGACGTATTCGGTATTAGGGCTAGAGGTAATATAGTTATTTGCAGATGACAATGTTCTCTTGGCACTATCCAAAGTGGATATGCACTTGAATGCTTCACTTCTGAGTGTGAAAAGACTAGTATAAAACCAACAAATCCAGGTCAGAGGTCTCTCCAAAGAGTAGGATGTTCCAGCAGGTCAGTGACAGCAGTGCTACAGTCACTATACTGGTCAATGGTTGTGAAACCAGGCGCTCGCAGTTTAACAAAGCTCTCTCGGTCAATCTCTGTCCCTATCCTCACTTATACTCGTTAGCTATGGGCAGTGACAGGAAGAATAAGGTTGGGAGTAAAGTACTTTAAGTAAGTGTTTCTAATATAGGAGTATATTAGTCATAAATTGTGCAATAAAAATATTAACTTCTGCTTATGTGAACTCATTAGTTTGCACCATGAAAGGTAAATTAATATAATTACTAAATTTAACTTTGGATAATGAAATGTTCAAGACAATGATCTGAGCTCTGGTTCTGCAGATGAATAAATCTGATGAGTGCATTTGTTTTGAGTAAGGCTCTGTAGAGTACTCAGGAAGCAAGAACATACATACAGCAAGAGGATAAATCTTTCTAATGAGCATAAAGAAAAGAAAAATTATGGCTTTGGATCACAACATAACCTTATGAGTACTTAACAAAAAGTCATGAGGTGACCATATGATGCAGTATTTGCTACTGTCAGTGGCCATTCCTGCTGAGTCTGACTGAATGACAGGAAACCTTGATGCAGTGTTCATAGAACTACAGTTAAATATGAAACTAGCATTCTATTTCACCCCTGCTAAACGCCATGGTGGTGTCTAACAATGCCACAATGTCATAAGAATCCATGTCCCATTGGACTGACAGGAAAGGTGTTCCAATATGACTGCCACTCTCACTCTGCAGGGAGGGGTGATGTTAACCTTGTAGAGCCTTTAGAATGTGCATTTTGATACCCAGGTAGCAGTGGCACAGACTTCCTCTGAAGCAGCATGCCTCTAAATACTGCCCATGGGGAGGAGAGCCTCCTTGTAATGTGATACAGCAGGGAATGGGTGTCCAGGCTGTTTGTGGGCAAAGGTGATGCATCGAATGGCCCAGACATGGACAAGCTTTACATGAAGGAAGCTACCAAGGCTTTCCATCCATCAGTGAGATCAGCAGCGGCAACCAGGGCCACTTCGGTGGCAGGATTCTGTGAAGTGATTGCTGAATTCTGTGTAGTGTTGATAGAATCAGTGGTAGAGACTGAAATGCATAGACAGTAGACATTAAGGCCAGTCACGGGCCCGTGTGTCTTCAACTAACAGACTGTCCAGCATTGGCAGAGAGAACCTTCGTCAACAGAGTTGATTTGACTTTGCCAAACATCCCAGGGATATCACTTCTGAGTTTAGATGCCACTCTCAAAAGCATTATAGGTTGCATTGATTGAGTCCACTGCACCACTGAGCCTTCCAAGTAACTGGGGCTACACACATTTCCTCACCCACTTCTGTCAGTTCTGACTCCTTTTAGGAGAAAAGCTTTGTGCTTCCAGACAGCTAGAGCTCATGCCACTCTTTCTGATTTGAAGTTTAGTTGCAGGTTGATGATGATCTAAAATTTTGAGCGTGTATTCTAGGAGGCACCGTCACATCAGAATGTACTGAATTACACAGCAAAGAATTGCCAAAATCGATGCAAGTTCCATATTTCATTGAAGGAATAATAAAAACAAGATAGCATAGATATAAATTTGTTTTGAAACATGCTGAGGAAACCTTGCATGATTAATTATAAACCAAGTGTATTCTCACTGAAAGCATTTCAACTCATCTATATTCAGCAGTGTGAGAGAATTTTCTATCGAAGCACTTTACTATAAATCTACAGTTCTCTTAATCCCTGAATGACAATGGTTTAGTTTTTATTTTTATTTAATTAATTTATTTAAAACTATATTAATTTGACTAAACCCATAGAAGAAATGTCACAACATATCTAACCTTTTCCAGATACGCAACCAGTCACACCTCGCAGCCAACCAATCAGGATTTGCTGATGCATAATCCAAAGATACGCACAACACATAGTTACCTCCATGTGCGTAGATTTGGTTAGAACATTGAGGGGATTGAAGTGTGAATAGCATACTACGAATAGCAAACATACTTAATCTTCTAAGCTCTTGGCTCCAGGGTTACACAGAAGATACCCATGCTGCTTGGATAAGGTGTTGGAGGGAGAATTAGCTATATGGACTCTATGCTCTATGTCTTACTCTTACTAGTTAATGACTAGCAGGTTCTTTAGACTTGCCTCAAAATCAAGTGCTATTCACTACTTTTTAGATGGTAGGAGATATGAAAAATGAATTAATAATAATAATAAAAAAATCTTGTCAGAAAGAAGGCTAGTTGGAAGAACCTGGCCCCAACCCCAGTCTGCTGTTAGCAATTTGATTTAATTGAACTTTATTTGCATATGACAATTTTAATAACAGACACTGTCACAGAGCAGCTTTATAGAAATCCAGATTGAGATTTATATCTCTAATGAACAAGTTATCAATACTAAAGTGGCAATATCTTAAAAGAACCCAGACTCAAAAACAAACACATTCTTCTGGGTGACAAGTGTGGGTTTATAAATCATTACAAGCAGTACTACTAAAGCACACCATGCTTCACATAACCCCATCTGAGCATCAGGGTTGTGTTTTCTTTTTTTTCCAATGTGAAATTGGGCTCATTTGGAAACAACTAAATGTGTGTTAACTTCAAACTGCAAATAGTGAATCAAGATGTAGGTTTTTCATTAGTGAGAGGTAGATAGCAAAACCTTTATTGCATTGCTCATAATTAATTATATGCTGAAATACTTCATGATATTCCCACCACTAAATTAAATAAGCAAATGGCTTATGGTTGTAATTGAACAGTGACAGGGTTGTGATCGAAGCGTGATTGCATTTCATTGTGGCACAGATCCCACACACTGATGATAATTAAATAGAGGGAAAAAAAGAAGAGTTGATTACATTCACTGCTTAGACAACTTTAGAATTTAATTCTTTAAAAGCAATCCCCTGCTGACTGTTTTTCAATGAAGTGCTCAAGCGACGAGCATTGCACTGAAGATTTTGTTTTTCAGTGTGCTATGTTTTCTGCATGTCACAAATGAAAAGGAATATATTTTGTGTATTGCATTTCATGTTTTATTCACTCTTACTCACATTTATTGCTTTTAGATCTACCACAAAATCATACAGTGAAATGCAGTGCAGTGGCATGGACCTCAGAGAGCCCTGACCTCAACCCCACTTAACACCTTCAGGATGAATTAGAATGCTGACTGCCTTTGCGTATGGCATCAGTGCCCGACCTCAGTCATGCTCTTGTGGCTAAATGGGCAATTCCCCACAGCCACCCTTCGAAATCTAGTGGCAAGCCTTTCCAGAAGACTGGAGGTTATTATAACAACAAAGACAGGAATATATCTTGAATGAGATGTTCAAAAAGCACATATAGGTGTGATGCTCAGGTGTCCACAAACTTCTAGTGTTGGTTGTCTATTGCAGAAAGTGGGTGGAGCCGTTTCCCCTTACTCTCATCCCATACACCTAAGATAATCAGCATTCTAACCAGAGAAATATTTACTCACAGTGGCATGGTCACAGTGTACCAGTGTATGCCAGTGTACATAGTCTCAGACAGAGCACCCCAGTTCATTTCTTGACTGCTAAACACGATGGGGAGGAATACAAACACTCACTACTGCTGGCCATCCTCAAACTAACTCCACAGGGCGAGTCAACTGAACCACAAAAAACACAACCATTGCTCGCCGGACCTGCTTGATCCATCCCGATGCCCTTCTTCTGTTTAGAGTTCTCATCACCTGGGAATCACTCGCTTTTGCTAAGGATGGCCCCACAAGGACAACCTAAAGGTCATCAAGTGATTACTGTGGATGGTACCACGTGGAAGCAATAAAGATGGTTGTGGACGTTCTTCCTTGGAAAGCCTTAGGACTGCAATTGCTACGAACAGTTTTGCACTCAAGTCTCTGTTAATGAAGAGATAACTTCAAAAGGATAGACTTCAAGTTAAAACTATAATGAATTCAGAAATGACTCTGATTCTCACATTCATAAGTTGCTGCTTAGACAATTGCACTTTTCGACTATACAGTTATGTAAGGAAAATAATATAAAATATAAAATAATATTTATATATATAATATATACAATAATATTTATAATCGCACTATCCGGCGACATCGTTGTCTCTGGCTTGCTCATTAGGGATACATTTATATGCAAAACTTACATTTTTCTGGAAAGCTGCTTTGTGACAATGTCCATAAAAATAAAATTTAACTGAATTGAATTATAGAAAACTATGTGGGAGATAATCATTGTTCCTGGGAATAGTGGATACCAGAAATTATTTTTGCCATCAGTACAGCCTGGCATTAGAGTACTATAGTCGTGCTGAATTAGAACTGCTTTGGGGTGCAAACTCAATGGTCCAATGGACTGCCTCACTCAAAAACCAACTGATCAGTCAAACCACAACATAATCAAAATGCAAAAAAGACAGCATGCACAGACAATACCGTGCTGTTATAAAAACTGAATTAACACCTTCTGACCAATCAGTTTCAAGTACTCATGTACTGGTGCTATGGCATAAGATTCTATATTCTATCTAGCTGAGATACTTCTAAAACATATTTCCTTCCAGGAAAGTCTGTAGTTTTCAGTCTGTCGTCTAGTAGAAAATGTCACCATTGAAGAATTTTTCCTCAACAGCCTGCACATATGTTGAAGGAATGTCCTGCTTCTTTGGAAGCATCAGTGTTTAAAACAAGAAGGCCGCTGCCTTCATGCTGTCTCAAATCAGTTGTTTGATAAGACAGCACTTAAATATACCCATAAGAAAATGAATTGATACTGGTTTCAAAAGCTAGATAGATATTTTGATATTGTTAGCAAATTTCATGAGAATCATCCACCTGGTCAATCACAACACCACAGTGATCTTCACTTACTGCTTTCATCATCATCAAAGTCACAACGAGCATAACCGTTGGGTACTGCTACACGCAGAGAACGAAGCCATGGGAAATCAGAGATCATTGAGTAGGGTGCTCCATCTACTACACCTAAAGTAGAGAATGGATGAAATTGTTTAAGGGTGATGGATAACAACATAAAATAAATAAATAAATAAATAATAATAATAATAAAAAGGTCTAAATTCATAAATCTACTAGAAGGTATGAATAAGCTCAGGTCATACACAACTCCTTTTGGGAAAAATTAAATCTTGCAGGATTCCAAACCTGCTTCCTCTCACCATCTAAAGTATAGATGTCTCGGCCCCACGGGTAGTTAGGATATTTTTTTATGTCTGCTTCTGTTCTTTTTGCCTCTGGGAAGAATTCATTCTTGATTAGTTCCCTGTTGGATAAATAAAAAAGAGCTTGAGAGAGGAAATAATTGATACTTACTTGAAGTACTACTTGCATTTTATTTAAATGAAATGTTCACCTATAATCCTATTCTGTAAATTACCCAACTCTGATACGTAAAATGCAAATAGAGATTGTATCCAGTTTTTGTCGAGTTGTTGGAAGTGCGCTTAAAAGCACGGACCGAATAAACACAAGCCTGGAACTTGGCTAAAATTACACTTGCCTCCCATGTCTTCCTCCATAGCCTCACACACTGGGTTCTACACAGGGCGTAAATAACAATTGTGTGGTCCTAACCAACTTCCATAAACAAACAAATAACCCCAGGCGACAAACGAAAAAACCAACAGATTTCAATATGTAGTTATTTTTCCCCCAAAAGTAAACCAACATTCAGAAACCAGGTGGAAAAAAGTACTTTCCTTTCCTACTTCCACAATCATTAAGAGAGTAAATAGCAGTCAAGTGTAAATAGCCACTCATGAAATACACAAGATTAATTAATCGTCAAGAAGTGTGACAACCTCTATAAAAGCAGAACTTTTGGCAGTTTGGTCTTCTGGAGCACTTGTCTTCCTTCTTGGCATGATCTCGACATGATATCAGCCATGATCTCAGAGAAGCAATTGTTGCTCCTCATCACTCTGGGAAGGGTTATAAGGCCATCTCCAAACAATTAAGAATTCACCATTCTACAGTGAGAAGGATTGTTTACGAACGGAGAGCCTTCAAGACAGCTGCCAAACCTCCCAGGAGTGGGCTGCACAATCAGTCCAAGGTCAGACCATTTAATGCTCAGAGATATAAAGAGAAACCCAAGAGCTATATCAGGTGACCTACAGGCCTCTGTAAGCACATGAATTGCACATGAAAAAGACTGGTTAAGTATGGCTTTCATGGAAGGGTGGGTAGGAAAAGCTCTTTTTCTCTTGCATAAATTTGCATCTGACCAGCCACAAATTTCTGGAACAATATCCTTTGGACTGATCAAAGTGGAGATGTGTGGTCATCAAACATAGCGCCATGTTTGGTGAAAACCAAACAGTGTATCACCACAAACACCTCATTTCAACTATCAACCATGATGATGGAGCTTGGGTTTGGGCTTGTTTTGTAGCCACAGCACCTGGGAAACTTGCAGTCATTGAGAGAACTCCACTTGATACCTGACTATATTTCCTAATCCAGCAGCTAATGATCCCAAACACACCAGCAAGTTGACATATGAATGGCTAAAGAAGAAAAAATAAAGGCGTTGGAATGGTCAAGTCAAAGGCCAGACCACAACCCCATTGAGATGTGGAAGGATCTTAAGAAAGCTGTGCATAAACAAATGCCCTCAAAGATATATGAACTGAAGCAATGCTGTAAAGAAGACTTGTCCAAAATTTCTCCAGAATGATATGAGACTGACAAACTTCAAGTTATTGTTGGTAAAGGTGGTTCTACCAGTTACTAAATTATAGGGTGTACTTACTTTTTCCTCACCTGATTTCTGAATGTTGGTTTAATTTTTGGGTAAAATAATACTACAACATGTTGAAATGTAGTTTGTGGTTTTAGTTGGTGAGGACCACACAATTGTTATTTAGACCCTGATAAATAAAAACACAATTAAAGGAGGGTGTACTCTCTTTGTCCCATGACTGTAAAGGAAGAGCAACCAAATTTAATCACAATTGGACTTACATGGAAAAAAAGTTAGCTGAACTCAGCTCCACCCCTATGTATGACTGCGCCCCAAACTTTGCTTATGACCTCAGAATCTTGTATCCTGTATATCCTTTTCAAGTTGCAAATCCATGCAAACCCTCATGAGTTATAGCTGTTCATGTAAGTTAGGCTCTGCCCCATTAAGTGCTTGACCTGTGGCAGCCATATTGTTTGCAACCTTCAAAATATTTTAGACAACTTAAAGGGTCACACTCTTGCCAATAATTTATCACAGACTTTTCAATTTCCAATTTTCTAGCCCAGTGGCCAATTTGAATCCTTTACAAGTGGGTCTCAGACAGTTAAAATTTCAGCTTGATCATTTTGAGATATAATTTTATATATATATATATATATATATATATATATATATATATATATATATATATATATATATATATATAATATCTCAAAATATTGCATATGACCTCAGAATCTTGTCCTGTATAAACCTATGAAGTATCCTCCAAATCCATACAAGGAATCATGAGTTACAGATGTCTGACAGGCTCTGCCTCATTAGAATTGATTGACATGTGGCAGCCATACGGATTACAAATTTCAACATGTTTTTGATGATTATTTAGGTTCACACAGTCCTGAGTACAGTGACACCAAGTTTGTGAAGACATTAGCTAAAAAAATCTAAGCGGGTGGAAATAAAATGTGGCTTTTTTGTGTGTGTGAGCACCCAAGGATGCATTGGAAAAAAGAAATTTGTTTGTAGACATTACTGTTCATGAGATATGGAACAAAACACTTGCACTACAGTGCCACAGTTATGCCTACCGAACCCAACTCACTTGTTAGAGTAGGGGCATGGAGGGGCACCTTTTGACCACGTTTCACATTCGTATAACTTATGGTTTGTTCTGCATGATTTGTATCATTGGAGAATCAGAAGAAGAAGCAGATGATATAGCTGCTTTTCTCTTTCTACTTTCCATATTTCATGCCAATTAAATACCTAGAACAAGTTTGAAAAAGATTTTCATAAAATTCAAGATGGTGGAAAATATTTAAACCAAAAGTAATAAAACCTTATAGGACAAAATGCAGGAGGACTCAGGAATTCTGCTGACATAACATGTTTTACTTTATCCTATATAACCAAAAGGTAAATTCATTCTCTATAGCACCCAATTCAGGTGGGAATGTGTCATTTCATGTGTCTGAGTAGGGAGTGGAATATGTACATAGTACATAGTGGAGCACCCCTGTGCTGTTATGACCTGCTGCAAATGAGATGCAGCGCTTCTGGCAGCGTTCCTGAGGAATCTTTGCCCATTCCTCATGAGCAATGACCTCCAGTTCAGTAATATTCTTGGGTTTGCGTGCTGCAACCGCCTTCTTCAAATCCCACCTGAGATTTTCTATGTGGTTCAAGTCAGGTGACTGTGATGGTCCTGTAGAATTTTCCAGGACTTCTTCTGCAACCAATCCTTGGTGGAATTTGAGGTTTGCTTGGGATCATTGTCCTGCTGGAAGGTCCAATGATGCCCAAGCTTAAGCTTCCTCGTAGATAGCATGACGTTTTTTCATAGGAGTTACTGAAACTTCAATGAATCCATCTTGCCTTCCACATGCTGCAGGTTTCCAGTGCCAGAGGATGCAAAACAGCTGCAGAGCATCACCGATTCACCACCATGCTTGACTGTGTACAGAGTGTTCTTCCTTCAGTCTTCTTCCTCCAGACATACCACCGATCCATTGTGCTGAAAAGTTCCAGTTTGTTTCATCGCTCCACAAAAGAGAATCCGAAAACTTCTGTGGCTTATTTATATGATTTTGAGCCGACGTTTCTTGTGCTTTTGGGTCAGTAGTCATGCACGTCTTGGAGTTCTGGCATGGAAACATTCTGTGTTTAGTACATGCCATACTATGCTCACTGAAACTTCAGTGGCTGTTGCCATAAAGTCTTGCTGGAGGTCTTTTGCGGTCACTCGAGGGTTTTTCACAACCTGCCTTCTCAGAAATATGGTTGCAGCCATTGATAGCTACCTTTTTCGGCCCCATCCAGGCATTTCAAGTATTTTCTTCCCCTGGCCAGTTCAGGTATTTCATGTGTTCCAGCTCAAACACACCTGGTGCAACTAATAAAGCCCTTGATTAGTTGCATCAGGTGTGCTTGAGACAACACCTGTTTTGCATATTTGTGCTGCTGTGAGGGATTCTATTCAGGGGTTGAATCATTTTGAAACTGGAGAAATCATAAGTTGCATTTTCAGTTGAATTTGGGGAAACCACTTGAAGTTGTGTTGAACGATTTTAATTGCTTTTGTTTGATTAAATCATTGCAAACAGCTCAAAGTCTGTAAATTTTGACAATAAACCTGATTTGCAATGGGGGTTGAATCATTTTGATTGCAACTGTAGCTGGATGAATTCTGAAGTGTATAAGAGCTATACTTTGTGCTCAGTTTCAGTGAAGTGCTGCAAAACTGATAGGATGGCACTTCACAGTACAGATGGATAATAACACAAAGTGCAAAGAAATGAAATGTTCTTAAATGTCTGATGACCTCAAACAATTAAGCATGCTTTTCACATTTCACTGAAGAAAAAACTGAAGGCAGAAAGAGCCACAAACAAGCATCAACTGAAGGCAGCTGCAGTAAAGGCCTGGCAAAGCATCTCAAGGGAAGAAACTCAGCATTTGGTGATGTCCATGGGTTCCAGATTTCAGACAGTCACTGACTTCAAAGGATTTGCATCCATGTATTAAAAATAATCCTAATATTTATGATTATGTTAGTTTGGCCAATTACATTTGAGCCTGTGAAAATAGAGGGACTCTGTAAAAAATGGCTGTAATTCATAAATGGGTAATGCAATATTTCTGTTAAACCCTTTGAATTAAAGCTGAAAGTCTACACTTCAATCACATCTCGATTGCTTCATTTCAAATCCATTGTGGTGGAGTAGAGAGGCAAAATTATGAAAATTGTGTCAGTGTCCAAATACTTATAAGCCTGACTGTATGTTTGGTTTTAAGTGCAAAAACAAGAAAGTTCAAAAATTTTCTGGACAGGTATGTAAATGCAAGCTTTTTTGAATGGTTGCTTTACATAATGAATCAAGTAAATAGGTTTTACCACTTAGTTGGTTTGTTGGTTTGTTTATAATTTAACACTATGCCAGCTACCATGGCTATTTTCATGGTGGGAAACTGGTTACAATGTAGAAAAATATGAATAATTGTTATCTTCAATAAAAAAAATATCGAACACTAAAGCTGAATTTTTACCACTTTGAGAGCCAGGTAAGGCAATGCATTGGATGAACTACCTTCATAAAAATTTATGCAATGCTAGCTAACTCCCATGCAGATAACAACGCTCATGATATGAACACCAGAGCTTAAAATCTCATGAGCGCTCACAGAGACTTCACTAGAGATTTTTGAAGGGGGGTGGGCGAAGCCTCTTTTAAGGGGGTCTGGGCATACTCCCCCCAAAATATTTTTAAAGAGACCAAAACATTTTTCTAGTCATGTATATTTTAGAGTAACAATGGTGTAAAATCTATAGAAATACAGTTATTTTTGGTCAAAGTATACCTGTCTCATAATTTGTGTTAGAGGCTGATCTAATATAACTTACTTAAATTATATAAAAATAAAGAAATTAAAGTCCACCTTGTCCCCATCCATCCAACACTAAGAAAAGGCAAAAATGGCTGTACAAAAAAAAAAAAGGCAAAAATACAAAATCCAAAAAAAGGTAAAAACTGTGTCCTGTTTGGACCATTCACTTACCAAGAAAGTGGCTCGAGTCCGATTTCGGAAGTTCGATTTCAGTCGGACTAAAGCGTTTACATGACATTTTAAAGGCGAATTATTGCTTTAGCTTGATTAAAATCGAACTTTTAACGTGCATGTAAACGTGCTTACTGTCTGGAGGTCTGCCAACGGGAGGTACCCAAGGTAAAGCCGATGTATGTGTGTCTGTCAACCGAAAAACACGCGGACAAACAGGTGTGTAGCCACTGTGTGTGTAGCGCGTACAGCAGCCTCCCCGAGGTCCTAGTGCCCGCCTAGGAACAGGTTTAAGATGCGATGAAGTCGAACCATTGATGAAAAAATATAATAAATCAAAAAGAAAATATATTGGCTTAAATATTTGTTTGCTTAGGGGGGCTAGCCTCCACAAAATAGGTCTAGCGACATCCCTGAGCACTCATTATAAAGAAATGGCCCATCCCACTTCCCTGTGTACTTGGAGAGCTTACTACAACGTGTCATGTTTCTGACTTGCTATATGGTCTGCTCCGTCTATTTTAGTAAAAAATAATTATAGTGATAACAGAGAAATAGAAGAACAAATGCCTGTTCATCTTGTGTGTATCAAAAATACTTGCCAAGACTATACTTGCACAACATGTGAACAGGTGTACATACTGACTGATGTTAGAGACAGTGTCCATCCAGCTCCGAACTCTCACTTTGTTCCTTACATTGGGGGGGTTACTGAACTCATGGATAATTGCGATGTGGTATGGGTAGGGACCACTGAACAACTTTCTCTCCAGGGCCAATGAGTCAATCTGGAGAGCAGAAGTAACATTTAAATAAGCCCATAATAAATTTTACACATGTAACATCACTAGTTTAAATGCAGTTTAAATCCTAATATGCATCAAGATAACAATCTATTTTAAAAGTCTCTGCAAACAGGGTAAAAAACAGAAGTAATTCATATTAGGACTGTAGGTGCTTTTTGATTCATACATAAAAGAAACATGTATTATTAATAAAACAGCTGTTGGTGATACAAGTGTCATAAAAATAGCTGATCATGTCTGACAAAGCATCCTTATTTAATGCAGTAGAACCTGACCTTTTTCATAGGACGCAAGTAGACGATACGATTTCTTTCGGCAGGTATGCGTAACACCTGATCCAAGATCTGTTCTATGTCCAGCTTCTTGCACTGGGCATAATCAAAGCGGTTCACTATGGGAGTATTCTGCACCTTTAGGTACTTCAGCACCCTACAGCGAGTGGCTAGACAAATCAAAGTAGCAAAATCCAGTCAGCAGAGTTGGAGGAACTGGCTATTGACTAGGTTTGTCTAAGATTCCAGGATGATTTATGTAAACTTAACTAACTCACCATGGACAAACATCATTTTCGGGCAGTCCTTCACGACCAGGTCTGTGATGCCACAGTTTGAGAGTGTGATTCCCACTAGATTTCGGGATTTCAATGTGAGCACCTAAAAGAAGACAAGTATTCTAGTACAATAAATTCTGACATTTATAATTTAAAGTTTCAGGCAGCCCACCTGTACATGGTCATCCTCAGTGACTGGGTCACTGGTGCTGGTTGACTTGTCTGCAGTGTGTTTTCTTTGCACTGCAATCCGTGGCATAGCTTTGGAAAGCCCTAAAGGGATGGTGGTAAGTAAATAGACCAGTCATATTTTAATGCCATGTGATTGTAATTTTTGCTAACTTGTTTATTTGGCAAACATCTCTATCTAAAATCTTGGTGAAGGAGTACTTAAGTCTGGAAAAGCTAACATCTTTTGAGTTGCTGATTTTGGCTTATTGGAAAATATGGTATAAGCTCCTAGATAAGCACACAAACTCATAGTAATCAAATTAAATAAATTAAATCATATCATCTCAAAATTTAAGCCAGAGTCAGATCTCTGCAGTTCTCGCCTGGTTTCCCACTGAAGCTAAGCAGGATTGAGTCTGGTCAGTACCTGGATGGGAGATCTCCTGGGGAAAAATAAGGTTGCTGCTGGCAGTGGTACTAGTGAGGCCAGCAGGGAGCGCTCACCCTGTAGTCTGTGTGGGGGCCTAATGTCCCACTATAGTGACGGGGACACTACACTGTAGAAACAGCACTGTCTTTCAGATGAGACATTAAACCGAGGTCCTGACTCTCTGTGGTCATTAAAAATCCCAGGACAGTTATCGTAAAAGAGTAGGGGTATACCCCCATTGGACCTTCTCGATCATGGCCCCTTAATAATCCCCATCTCTGAATTGGCTACTGTACATCACGCTCTCCTCTCTACTAATAGCTGGTGTGTGGTTGGTGTTCTGGTGCACTACGGCTGCCGTCGCATCATCCAGGTGGATGCTACACACTAGTGGTGGTTGAGGAGATTCCATACATACTATGTAAAGCACTTTGAGTGTCTAGAAATAAAAGCACTATATAAATGTAAGGAATTATTATTATTATTATTATTAATAATCATCAACTGTGGTATTCTTTCCCAGCTTAAAACACATCCATGTTTTCAGAAAAATAAAATATATCAGAACAATTTCTTGACCTTTTCAACTATATAATGTCCCCTTTGAAAGTATTAGAATGGTAAGACTCATACTTTTGTTTTTGCTATACACTGAAGACATTCGGGTTTGAGATCAAAAGATGAACATGAGACTATAGATCAGAATTTCAGCTTAATTTCCTGACATTTACATCTAGATGCATTAAACAACTTAGAACATGACATGGCCTTGTTCTAAGTTGTTCTAAAAACCCACCTATTTTTGAAGTGATTAAAATACTGGAACATGTGACTGAGTTGTTTCTGGTTGCCCAGGTGTGCCCTTGTAGAACAATTAATAGCTCTGAGTGTCTACTCTTGGTTTCAGCCCTGGTTTTCATGTGTTGCTAAAAAGGATATCAACATGACCATAGAGTTGTCTATGGGAGAAAAACAAGCAATTTTGAAGCTGAAAAAAGAGGGAAAATCGATCAGAGCCATTGCACATGTATTGGGCATAGCCACTATAACAATTTGGAATGTCCTGAAAAAGAAAGAAACCACTGGTGTGCCAACGACCAGACATCGAACAGGCTGGCCAAGGAAAACGCCAGTCAACCACATCAACAACCTCCATAACCCCTGCAGTGGGAAGTTATCACAATCCATCGTTTGAAGAAGACTTCAAGAGCAGAAATATAGAGGCCATACCACAAAATGCAAACCACTTATCAGCAGTAAGAATCGGAAAGGTCAGATTGCAATTCACAAAAAAAATACATGGATGAACCAAAAAATTTCTAAAACCAAGATCAACCTCTACCAAAGTGACAGAAAGGCCACAGTGTGGAGAAAGAACGGATCTGCTCATGATCCAAAACATATGAGCTCATGAGTCAAACATGGTAGAGATAGTGTCATGGCTTGGGCTTGCATGGCTGCTTCTGGAATGGGCTCACTAATATTTATTGATGCGATAATGATTGTTGCAGCAGAATGAATTCAAAAGTCTACAGAAACATACAATTAAGAGAAAAATCTATCCAACCTAATTGGAAAGAACTTCATCATACAGCAAGACAATGACCCCAAACACACAAGACTGAGTCAATCACCAGACCTTAACTCAACTGAGCATGTATTTCACGTCCTAAAGAAATGACTGAAGGGAAAAATCCCCTAAAACAAACAGCTGAAAGAGGCTGCAGTACAAGCCTGGAAAAGCATTACAAACGAAGAATGCAACAGTTTGGTGATGTCAGTGGGTTGCCAGCTTGATGCAGTTTCTGCAAAGCAAGGAATAGGCAAACAAATATTGTGTTTTTTACTTTAATACTATCTGTTCCAGTAGTTTTGTTCATCTAAAAATTGGGTGGACTGCCACCAAAAGTGCCATACTCTAGACACAGTATCAGGAAATATAAATATCAGGAAATTAAAGCCCAGATTCTGATCTACTGTCTCATATTCATCTTTTAATCCCAAAACAAAATAATTGGCCTTGCTGGTCCAATAATTTCAGAGGGGACTGTATAATAATATGAGAGAAGGTCAATAACAAGAATCTGGGTTGTTAGTGTACTGTACACTATGCTTCATGCATAAAGGGTTTCTGAAGTTCAATTAATATTGAACAATATAATTAAAACTTAAGCAGGACATAAAAGTAATTTAAACTCTAGGAGAGTTGGTATCATTAGTTGTTTTTTTTGTTTTTTTAGCAGTTTTCTGTTGCTTGATGATCTTATTCTATTGTCCTTACCCGAGTCAGGCGCTAGGGGGACAGAACAGAGTCTACTGCATGCACGGGTCATTGGTCGACTGGAAAACATGCCTCTGGAAGTTGTATGAGACACCACTCCACCTTGGTGCCCTATTGTGCTGGGTTCTGCTTTAGCTCTCTGCTTGGGAACATGGTGAGATGATCGGCTCTCCTCTCCTCCTGGCTGATTGAAGGTGGCATGAGAACTTCTCTCTGAGCCTAAGTGAGTCCTGCTACAATTGCAATGTGCCCTCAGTCTACTGTCATCATCCCTTCCTCCTGCATCTCTTGGCCTTCTGAGATTATCCGATTCCACACTCCAGTCAACGGAGCAGACACATGCCCCATTACTTCTGTCTTGGCTACCATCCACTGCTGTTTCATTGGCTGCTTTTATGTCTGCTTTGATCTGCTCACTGGTCACCTGGCAGCCTTTCTCATAGCTGGTATACTGCGCTCCCCATCGGCGCAATGGAGTTTTCCCTTTGTCTGTAAAACAGAGCAATATTTAGTTGAGGGTAAGTTCCATATGCACATTTAATGAGGGTAGTGATCTCAGAGTATGCACTACCTCTTGTGGCTAGCTCTTTTGCATCATCCCTCTTCTCCTGCATGTCTGCCTTAGGGTAATGTTGAGAGGAGCAAAAGGCACCTTGGGACTTGTCTGAAGCTTCATCATCATCACTGTCAGAGTCAGACACAACTACTGGAATTTTCTTACTGGCAGGTTGCACGCCACTGGGCCCTACAGAAGTGCATCACAAGTTCATTTACACATTTATGACACAAATACAAGACATGGCCAAAAGTAGGTGAGCACCAGACCATCACACCCATATGGAAACCTTCCCCAAACAGTACCACAAAGTTGGAAGCACACAATTGGATGTCTTTGTATGCTGAAGCATTACACTTTCCCTTCACTGAAATCAAGAGGCCTAGCATGTTCCAGCATGACAATGCCCCTTGTGCACAAAGAAAGGTCCATGAAAACATGGTTTGCCAAGGTTGGAGTGGAAAAACGCAAATGGCCCACACAAAGCCCTGACTTCAACACCACTGAACAGCTTTGGGATAAACTGGAATCCTGCCTGCACCCCAGCCCTCCTCACCCTACATCAGTGCCTGCGATCACTAATGCTTTTGTGGCTCAATGCCCACAGCCATTTTCCAAAATCTAGTAGAAAGCTTTGCCAGAAGAGTGGAGGTAATTATAACAGCAAAAGGGGTATAAATCTTGAATGCGTTGTTCAAAAAGCACAAATGGGTGTGATGGTCAGGTCCCCACAACATTTTGGCCATGTAGTGTAGGTCCCCCACAATGTAATGGTCATTTTCAGCTTCATACCTGCTTGTTCTTCATCTTGATCTGGTGCCTGACGTGACCCTTTAGACTCCTTCTCTGGACTGGCATCTGTTACCTGTGGCTCAACCTCAATATTCTCCACCATTAAGCCCTCAACATCATGGATCTCTGCATGAAACATACACAACAGTTTAAGACTTTCCATAACAGCAGGTTAGACTTTAATTTGTATATTACCTAAAGTATAGCATACCCTCAACTCTGTGTGGTGCCATGTCAACAGCATTGTCCCGATTATGTGGTTGAATATTGGCATTATTATTGTTCTGGTGATTGTTATTGTTGTTCTGGTTAGGATTCTGGTTACTGACCAGAGCAGAGGATACACCAATACCTGTGCCTGCACTCAGACCAACCCGGGCACAACCCTGTAGAAGACAAACAACCTGTGTCAGGATAATATAACTATAAGGTAAATGACACCCTGGGTCCTGATCAGGCTCAGTCCATGTTGTAAGTTTTGTTATTTACACTTTCTAATAAATTATCCTGTACTTATAGCTGTATTGCACTTATTTTGTGTCTTGTTTTTAAATTTAGTCTCCTGGGACTACTCTGATGATTTGATCCTTTAACGTTCAAGCACACTGTTAACTGTATTGCTCAAATTCGTCTCTCACTGCAAACCTAATCTGTCTGGTTAAGTCCCCCATCACATACTTTCTCATTGAGAACGTCACGTCACGTCATGTCACGTCATGTATACATACATACATACATACATACATATATACACACACACACACACACACACACACACACACACACACACACACACACACACACACGGTATTTCTTAATTTTTTTTAATCTTTGCCAACAATTATTCCAGTTGTTGGTTTGGCCAGACAAGACAGGACATACAAACACATTTGAGGTGGTCAGGCATTCAATTTCTGTTGTTCTATACTGCTTCTCTCACAGCAAGTGCTTTGAAGATCCATTGGCACACCTCTGCATACTAGACACGATCAGGTGCTTGCTTCTGAGTAAGGTCCTTCAAAGGGCTGGTGATGCCTGAATAATTAGGCTCAAACCCAATGTAAGTCAGCTAGCCGCAAAAATGCCATACCTGATTTTTGGTCCTGTGTCTTAGATGCCATCTTAACAACTTTGGCAAAGTATTTGGAAAAAATTAAAATCTATGCTCAAATGCATGCTCATTTGAGTTAATGGTTGGTGATTAACATGGCCAGTCAAAAACCTTCCACTTTTTTCCCTTGATGAAGTCCTTTGTTGTGTTTGCAGTGTGGCAGTTTGGTAGAGGTTAATCTTGGTTTCAGAACTTTAACGGCTCATCTGTGTATCGTCTACAAATTCCAGTCTGGTCTTCTGATTCTTACTGAATTCTCTGTTTTCAGATTTTTCTTCACTGCTCTCACAATGTTTGCCATCAACTGCTGTTGTTTTATAAGTGTTATTTATTTTAAAGCAAATACCACTTAATATTTACTTGTACTGCAGCTTATTTCAGTTGTTGTTTGTTTTGGGGGGTTTTCTCCCTTCAGTCTCCTCTTCACTAGGTGAAATGCAAGCTCATTTGGGTTGAGGTCTAGTGACTGACTTGGCCAGTCGAACACCTTCCATTTTCTCCTCCCTGGTGAAGTCCTTTCATGTGTCGGCTGTCTGTGTTTCAGGGCATTGTCTTGCTGCATGTCGAGTTCCTCCCAATTAGACTGAAAGCATTTCTCTGTAAATTGGAAGACATAATGGTTCTGTAAAATTCATTCTGCTGCTACCATCATGAGTTACATCATCAATAAAGATTATGAGCCCATTCCAGAAGCAGCCAAGTAAGCTCAAGCCATGACACTACTGCCACCAAGGTTCACAGATGAGCTTGTATGTTTTGGATCATGAGCAGATCCTATCTTTCTCCACACTTTGGCCTTTTCATTACGATGGTAGAAGTAACCCTTGGTTTCAAAACTTTTGTTTCTTATCTCTGTATTGCTTTGTGAATACCATCCGATTCTTATGAGTGGTTTGCATCTTGTGGTATGGCCTCTACATCTCCGCTCTTGAAGTCTTCAAATAGTGGATTGTGATACCTCCACTCCTGTCCTGTTCAGGTTGTTGGAGATGTCACTGACTTTTGTTTTTGGGTTTTTCTTCGCAGCCCTCACACTGGTTCTGTGATCAACTCCTGTTGTTTTCCTTGGCCAACCTGGGTGATGTCTGTTTGTTAGAATACTGGTGGGTTCTTTCATTTTCAGGATATTCCAAAATGCTGAATTCCATATTACTGAATGGCTCAGACAGATATTCCCTCTTTTCTCAGCTTCAAAATGGCTTGCTATTCATTCATAGACTGCTCTCTGGACTTCATGTTAGTTTATCCTTTTAAACAAGAAATGCAGTCTTCACAGGTAAAACCCATGGCTCAAACCAAGAGTAGACATTCAGAGCTATTAATTGTTTAAACAATCACTCTAACAGGGCACACCTGGGCAACAAGGAACACCTGTCATTTACATATTCCAATATTTTTCATCACCTCAAAAATGGGTGGATTCAAATTTAAGATTCCATGCTCTAAGCTGTTTAACACATCTAGATGTAAACATCAGGAAATGAAAGTTGTAATTCTGATCTATCGTCTCATTCATCTTTTGATCTCAAACCCAAATGTCTTCAGTGTATAGCAAACAAAATTATTGCCCTTGCCATTGGAATACTTTCGGAGTGGACTGTATGTTTAAGATTTTTATCAGGTTACTTAAACATACAGTAAATATGGGAAGATACATTTACTTTATATTTTCACAGAGCACAGTTTGTAGTCTATTTTGCTTTAATGTGATACCTCCAGATAGTGGTCATTTCCTGTCATCTGTTCATAAGCAAGATAACATACACTAGTCGTACATCATATAGCATTAATGGAGTATCAAGACTTTTACAAGCTCAGGTAATGGACCAATATAATAAAGGCATCCCTAGAGTTTATTATTTGGATGAGCTAAACTTTTACGGTTCACAGATATGTGAAATAACTCATGTAGATGTTATACACTAAAGGTAAAACGTTTAGACACTCATTTATTTGCATTTCTCCCCCCTACATTTTGGAATAATAATTTTAAAAAAAAGTCCTAAAAACTGTGGAATAACAAATGGAACTATGGAAATTATGTTGTGATTAAAAAAAAACCCAAAATAAATCAAAATAATTTAATATTTTTAGAATCTTCAAAGTAGACACCTTTTTTGTCTAGAGTTTCCAGAAATGTATTCTTGGCATTTTCTCAACCAATTTCTTGAGGAATTACCCTGAGATGCTTTTTAAACAGTATTAAAAGAGTTCCTACCTATGCTGGACAATTATTGGCTGCTTTTTGGAATATTTCGCTCCAAGTCATCCAATAAAAAAAAAAATTATTTGTAAATAAAATGTTAGTTTTCTAATGAAAGAAATTAATATATTGGCACAATGATATTTTTTGTCTACAAGCCCGATTTCAAACATTTAATCATACACCAGATCAAAAGATTTTTAAAGTCATGAGATACATTTCAGTCAAGTGTCTCTAAACTTTTGACTGGTAGTGTACATGTACACAAAGAAGGCCACACTCACCTTTGGGGGCTCTCGGAACATCTGGTCTAAGGAGATGAACTCCAGATTGGGCAGCATTTCAATACACTGGCTAAAGGACTCAAGCTTAATGGCATGACAGCGCACTAGTGTAAGATCCAGCAATCTGCTCCAGCGAGAATGATCTAATGGAAAACCAATGTATGAATCAGTCAGTCAACATGCACAAACAGGGTACATAGAACACAGCACTATGTTCAAATATTATTAGGTGTCCACAAACCTTTGGCCATATAGTGTATATACAAACGTATGAGCAAAAACACAACACATCCATCAGAAACAACAAAAATTCTATGGATTTTCTTCACAATAAATTAATACATAGTAATGAATATTAATGGGGTAAAGCATTTCTTTAATGCTTTACTCTCAGACCTGTGCTCATAAAAAATTTAATTTAAATAACATTTTAAAATAAAGGTTGAAATAGTTTTTGCTGTCAAAGTGGATGTTAGCTATAATATAAGTAAAGTTTTGAGGCAGGAAGTTTTAATTCTGCTGTGAGAAATTGTGAGCTTCACTAAAAACATTTGCCTAATAATCCATTTTGCAGAGAAACTCCTCATTTAACACACTAGACAAACAGGCTTATTCATAATGTGAGCACTCAAATAGTTTTGCTCTCACAATGTTTGTCATCAACTGCTGTTGTTTTCTAAGTGTTATTTACTTTAATTTACTTTAAGACAATCTGTTTCACTACTTTTTCTCACCTAAAAATTGTGGCCGGTCATCAAAGGGGTCATGTTCCAAGTTGTTTAACACAACTTAATGTATATAGCTGCCTTCTTGTTGCAAACATTGGACAGTTTTATTCTGATAAGATTATCAAATATTTAGGCAAGTGGACTAGCTTCCAGAATATTTAGAGTTCCTGATGATCAGCCTGAACATCCCAGAGGTAGGGTTCTAATACAGTATGACTAGGACAGGGTAGTCAAACAAATTAGACCCGGTAATTCCTAAGGATTCTTAGGGACCCTAATATCCTAGGGCATGACAGACTATCTGTGACATGTGTCAGGAAGAGCTAGAGGAAAAAGCTATCCAAGTAATATCTAGGTGAGCTCAATGCTATTGCTGGAGGTAGCAGAGCTAGCTTCTTCAGCATAATTCAAGATGCACTTCAGCATACCGGTTTCAATCTTACACCAAATGGCACTAAGCACCAAAATACAGATGTTCACTATAGGGTCTGGTAAAGGAAAATAAGAGTCTGTAACAATGGCACAGCAAGTCTAGCAAACTCCGACGATTCTGTAGGGGGTGTTGGTACCACATCATGATCGTAAGACTATAACTTGATCACGAAAAGAATAAGCCAACCTTCATTTTCAGAGCAGCTCCTTTTAGTAAGAAAGGATAGGGATGGGAGGTCTGCTAAAATGGATAGGATGGAAAAACCATGTACGAAGTGCAAAGGCCGCTACATGTATTCAGTCTGCCCACAGCTTACTAGTGGATGATGTAAGGTATCCACAAACAACAGAAAGCCAGCCAGAAAAAAAAAAAATACTCTGAGCAGGAGATAACAGAGCTGCGGAAGCAGGTGGCCACATTGTTCAAACAAGGAAGTGATAAAAGGAACTTCAGTGTGAACAGTGAGTTGAAAGGGGGTTTGCAGACCACATAGTGGTTCACTGTTCTAATGTTCAACCCTGACCTTGTTTGCAAGAAAAATGTAGAGCTTAGGGAAAGACATGAGCAGCTCATGAGTCATAGTCATAGTTAAACTTGTAGCTGATTCTGTTTTGGGATGACCAGCAGCTGGGAGTACATAAAGAGCTTGTCCCATGGGTGTGGCTCACAAGACTCTTGAGAAGTGGTTTATAGCTCAAGCATATATCAGGTCACTGCCTCAAGGGTTAGTTGGGCCACGTTGCATGACTTTAGTATATGTAGAAGGCATACCTTGCGAATCGATCCTGGGCACAGGGTCACAAGTGATGACCATTCAGAAATCTTTTATTCATTCCACTTGTCATCCCCAACCAATTCAATCAATTCCATTAAGTTGAGGGTGCATAGGGGCAGCACATTCCCTACTTTGTATATATTCAAGTCTTGATCTTGTTCCTTCAAACAGTCACAGGAGTGGAAAAGAGAGACTCACTTTATTAGTGCTTATAGTTCCCAATTGTCACTACAACAGCCGAATTCGTTTGCTACTTGGTACCAATGTACTGGATCGGCTCAAATCAGCATGGGTTGGCAAAGAAAGGACCAGCATTCTGAGAGGGAGCCGACACTCCTAGTGACATTGCATCACCGTTCAAACATATCACAACCATCACTTGTGAGGCTGTACAGTAAAGATCCTGTCATATTGTCTCTCACCAAATTGTCTCTTAGATTAAACTTTAAAGTTTAAAGATTAAACTTTCTCTGTCCTCAGTGGAGCCAAATGGTTTTCCATAACGAACCTAAAATCTGGCTACCATCACATGGAAGTTGCAGAAGATGATGAGCAAAAGACTGTTTATTTACTTGGCTTCTGGTGGTTATATCGCCTGCCGCAGGCTGTTACAAATTCTTCCAGCACTTTTCAACACTTAAATGGAGAAACGTGTTGGAGACTTCCACTTGAATGAAGTGCTTGTGCTCCTGGACTAAGTAATTGTCTTTTCTTGTACACTTGAGCATGGAACCAGGTTAATGAAGGTGCTGAACCATCTTAGGTATTTTGGATTAAAGTTGACCTACATTCTGAGTTCAGCAAAGCACGATGCAGATGGACATCACTAGCTGATGGTTGTCCTGATGCCCACATGCTCCACTCCATGAAGACTAATCATTCCTTCAGGAAATTAAACTAAAAGACACACACTGGATGATGCAAGAGAAGAGATACCAAACAATGATGTCTGCCATGTTACAATTGTGAGGGATAATTGTTCCGAGGTGTTTGCTCTTCTTGAGTGTCTTGCTCTTGATGTTTCTGCAATACTTGACAGCTTAATCTGCCCTAGGCAGGAGATTCCTGTACCAGGAGTGTCACATGATAATTGGTATAAAGCACAAAGAAAAGATCCTTCTTTCAGATATGTCATTAGTTGTCTGGAAAATGACCAGAAGCCTACTTCGGAATCAAAATGCATGGAATCCTCCAAACTTTTTTGAGGGAATGGAATAAGCTTGAGCTCAGGGATGGAGTCTTGTACTGACAGCGAGTGCACAACGGTGATGTATGCTATCAACTTGTCCTACCCCAACAATATAGAGAGACCGCCCTGTATGGTGTCCAAGGTGACAATGAGCAAACTGGGCTTGAGTGGGACTGTGACACACATGAATGATGCTATGCTAACGATATTGAACAATGCTATACATGTGAATGCTATACATTGGCTCACGAGGCATCAACACCCCACTGCACAACTGGGTATTGGAATTCTTCCCAGACAGACCCCAGACAGTACAAGTTGAAAAAAACACCTCTGAAACCATCATACTCAGCATTGGTGTCCCCCAGGGCTGTGTCCTGAGCTCTCTGTTTTTTACCCTGATGACCCACGACTGTTGAACCAAGTATAATTCGAAACATATCAAGTTCGCAGATGACACGACAGTGGTGGACCTCATCATGACAATTTTGGCCTCATGACGACAATTTCGCCTACAGAGAGGAGGTGAACCAACTCATTATCTGGTGTGACAACAACAACCTGTCACTGAATGTCAACAAAACCAAGATGATCATTGTTGATTTCAGGATGAAACATACAGCACATACTCCTATCACAATCCACAGTAACGCTGTGGAGTCTGTGAAAGGTATTAAGTTCCTGGGTGCACATCAAGGACGACATGACATGGACTAGTAATACCACCTCTCTTGTGAAGAGGGCACAGCAGCGTCTTCACTTCCTGTGTCAGATGAAAAGAGCTAACCTCCCCCGTCTGTCCTCACAACCTTCTACAGAGGCACTATAGAAAGCATCCTGACCAGCAGCCTCTCAGTCTGGTATAGCAGCTGCACCGCTTCCGACCAGAAGGCCCTCCAGAGAGTTTTGAGGACAGCAGAGAAAACCATCAAAGCTTCCCTCCCGACTATACAGGTCCTGTACCAGTCACACTGCATAAGCAGAGTCAATAAAATAGTCAAGGACTTCACTCACCCTGTCCATGGTCTGCCATCGGGCAAACGCTACTGCAGTATGCAGTGCAAGAATGCCAGACTCAACAAGAGCTTTTTTTTCCACAGGCCATCAGACTACTCAACTCTTTTTAACACTACACAAACACGTCTGTCTGTCTTAAACTTTTGAACTCCTGAACACACACACACATTCCATGAATGTAAATCTTAAACTGCTGTTATTTTTCTGTGAAATAATTAAATTTCAAATTACTCGAAAATTTTATATTAATATTTGCTAGTGTCAAATTTACAGGTACTATGTCCAATAATTTATTTATTTAAATTATTATTATTATAATAATGTATTGGATTTCTGCACATTTGAGCTTGGAGAAACGCAGTTTCACTCTGCTGTGCACTCCTTGTTGTATGGTCTGAATGACAAAGTTCACTTTGCTTTTGAATGGTGTTGCAGGAGAAAGGCAAATCCTCAAAAAGCTGCCCCCAAAGAAAACACACACCATTTGCGCCCTTGAACTTGGACTGTCTTTCCCACAAATCAGACAGCAGAGACATTTGTGGAGTACTTGTCATTACCGATCACTTTACCAAATTCACTGTGGCACTGCCACCGCCAAAAACAGTTGCTAAAGCAAAGAGAATTATGCTGTGTGCTATGGGTTTCCTAGTCATCTCCACAGTGATCAGGGGAGAGATTTTGAGTCACAGACCATTCAAGAGCAGTGTTCATTGATTGGAGCACAAAAGGTGAGAACTACTACCTATGGGAATCCTGTTGAGAGGTTCAACAGAATGCTCCTAAGTGTGCTTGGAACTCTAGAAGAAAAAGACATATACGAGACTTTGCCAAACCTCTTGTTCACATACATGATTGCTTGAGAAATGACAGCACTGGATTTTCACTGTATGAGCTCATGTTTGGCTGACAACCTATGTTGCCAGTTATCCTCATCCATGGTACCAGTCCTGCAGGGATGGGGTACGGAAGCCTTTAAGAGTATGTTAAGCGGCTATGAGAGCACCTTCAGGAGAGTTAGTCTGTTGCAGGCAAGAATTCTCACAAAATGGGAGAAAAGAACAAAGTGAGATTTGATGCGTTACAGCTACCGAGTATTATCCTGGAGTTTTAATCAAGAATGTCAACATCACAGGGACGCATAAACCTGCTGATAGATGGCAACATAGCATTCATACTGTAATAAAGAGGATTGCAGACAGTCCTTACATGGTTGGGCCAGAAAATGGTGAAGGACCCCAATGTATTCTCACTCAAGATCATCATCATCATCATCTACTCTGTGGGTTTCTACCTGTGGAAGATATCCCAGTTGTAGTCCCTAAGCCTAAGAAACCGAGTAGGAAACGGGGGTCACAAATACTCAAAGGAGCCTGTGGAGTCTGAGGAATTGTTAAATGATGAGGGTGCCTGTTTGAGAACTTTTACAGAAAGCTCTACCAGTGTACCCATTTTGCAGGAGAAATGCCAACCACCTTTAAGTCCCCAAGTGGATCATGAGGCAAAGTTATCAACAACTGAGCTAATCTCACATGCAATGAAGTTTGTTCCCAAGATTGACTTAAGCCTTCAAACTGCTGAGGCTGAAATTAGCATTGACGCCCCCCCTGACGGCATTGCTCTGCAACTGTGGGTGTTAACTACTACAATCCTGACTTTTAAAGGGGACCTATTATGCAAAATTCACTTTTAAATGTTGTTTGAACATAACTGGGTCAGCAGAGTGTGTATACAACCACCCTACAATGGTAAAAATCCACCCACTACTTTTTTTTTTTTTTTTTTTTTTTAAATATTCCCAATAAATCATAAACAGTGTCTCAAAATGAGTTGTTTTCATTTTCGTCCTAACATGACGTCACGTTTGAACAAGCCCTACCCAGGGACTCTGCCCTATTAACATAGATCCTCCACTGAGTGAACTGCACACAGTCCGCCATGTTTTTCACGCTGAAGCAGTTAAAATGATGAGAAGAATGTCTTAACTTTGTAAGCGTTAAGCGTATGTGTTCTGTTGTTGGTTGTAAAAATGAACGTAAGAGTCTTCACGTACTCCCGGCATCAGAGCCATGGAAGATACAGTGGAGTCGTTTTACTTTGAAGGAAATGTGTCCCCAAAAATACCTAAACTCGTATATGTTTGTGCGACTCATTTTACACAATAATATTTGCAAATCGCCAATCCAAACGTGCCCGTTAGCAGATTCCACGGCTAATGCGGCTAGTTACCATTGTCTCTGACTGTATTCACGGAGACTAGAGCTATTTCATCATTTTTATTTTCAACCCGAAAACGCTTACTGTCTGTTTAATTCATTACTGCACCTTTATCATGCACAATAGAGTAAAGCCTAGTTCACACTACAGGTTTTTAAGCCTGATTTGCAAGTCGCCGAGCTTGCTGACAAAAACCCTTTGATTGGAGGCAACTCTGTGAGCAATCAGCGCTCGCCAATCGGCAGTCAATCGTTATGTGTGAACTACCCAACGACGCATCACAGAGGCTCGCCAATGCATCGGCGACGCCACACATATTTGGCATGCTAAATATCTGGAGTTGTCGGGTGACTCCACATCCTGTGGTGTGCAAAGTGTTGCCACTGGCAGTGATTGCGGCAACGAGCTCCAGTCAATGAGAGAGAAAGGCATAGGGTGAGGTCACCATGAGGAAGGGAAACAACTCCTGTTTCCCGTGTGGTTTTCACGTCACATATCCGTGTCACTTCTTGCATGTGTTTGTGACAAAATGTAGTTTGGACACCAGATAGAGTCATTGGGTGACAGAGTCGCCACGCAATCATGTAGTGTGAGCACCACAATCACTTCATGACTCCCGATTACAATGGAGCAAGTCCTGTAGTGTGAACTAGGGATGTCACGAGAACCGATACTTCGGTACAAAGTCGGTACCAACATTCTTAAAACGTGACGGTGCTTGTTTTTCGGCAGTAGCTTAGGTACTGTTGGTAATGAAGGTACCGAGGTTGCAATTCTTCCTGAAGGGGGCAGCAAATACGCACAAGTGTTTTAGTCGGTCCACAAGTGGTAAAGAAGAAGAACGCCTACAAGCACACGGGAAAAACTACAGAAATGCTGACAAGTTTAGCTCCGCCCCAACTTGTTGAGAGGAAAGGTGGTAAGGAATATGGAAATACTTCGCATTTGAGGCGGATGACAACAAACATATAATGCTCTGAAGCCAGTGTGCAACTGATGCCATCATTCATTTTAAACAAAGCGAGGAAACACCTGGAATTTGGTGAAGCACCTGAAAGACGGCCCCTATATTATTTTTGTTTGAGGCAGCTGGCATTGTATCTGTGAAACCAGCTAACGTTATGCTCCATGTAATGTTTGCGATAGCCAGTTATTTGTTATCGATGCTAAGGCATTGCAATGTTATAAACTACCTCCTAATGGGCCACCTTGGATTGCTATTCAGCCTGTGTCCTGTCAGCAAAATGTCACCTAATGTCACAAATAATTATTCAAATGTTAATGCTTTTAATAAATCTTTTTAGCCTGCCACCATATCAGTGAATTTAAACTAATTCTTGCATTCAGAGTATAAGGTGTGCGTCTGTGTGCGTGCATGTGTGTGCGCGTGTGTGTGTACCTTAGCACTTCTAGCCTCCACTGTTTTATTAGTCATTGTCAGACAGTGTTTTATAACTAAAATATCTCTCTGAGTTTATTTATTTAATTTTTTTAATTGAATTTTTAAACCACACTGTGGTATCGACTTTGGTATCGAGTACTGTGTACTTTTGGTGGTACCGGTACCGACTACTAGATTTTTGGTATCGTGACATCCCTAGCGTGAACAGCACAGCGATATGCCGATGTTCAAAGTCGTGTAGTGTGAACTTAGCCTAAAGTGACTGTCTTTCTGAAAACATTGTACATTTTGTGCGAATCATTTTATATCAGACTGCTTTGTGAATGACGACTTCTTGTTGCCGTAGTCGCCGAAGCATGAGCCATAAAGGCACAGCCCTCTTCCAGAAAGGGGGTGGGGATCAGCAGCTCATTTGCATTTAAAGAGGCACACAGGAGAACAGCATGCTTTTGCTTCCATCCAAAAAGGGGCATTTTCAGCATGGTATAATAAATGAACCGTGGGGTATTTTGAGCTGAAACTTCACAGGCGCATTCTGGGGACACCTGAGACTTATATTACATCTTGTAAAAATGTTCAAAATAGGTCTCCTTTAACTTGTTTTACTTTGGCTAGCAATCTATTGCCTTGCATATAAACACCTCATGTTAAATGAGAACTAAGACCTGAGAGAGTAAATGGCCTGTGCTGTAGAGTTGACATCAGCTTTAGAAATTAAAGGACTCACTAATTTTGTTTGTCAAGTATTCAAGCTGTGCAAATGAATCAAATATACATCTCTAACTTCTACAGGCAACTAATTGTGATGGTGCATCTATTGTTTACCCCTCTTTTGTCATTGATTAGACCCAGATGTCCAGCGGTCATTAAGGCAAAAAGCAGATGGACATCTGCATTCCTAGGCTGGTCGATAATATTTGAAATCTTTTATTATCCTCAATATGATATTGAAGTAATCTATCTGTCACTAGAGTTACTCAGACAAAAGCAATGTGGTTTGTCTACTGGTCAGAAGATGCATTTTTACTACAGGATTATTTCTACATGTAATATCTGTAATGTTTACTTAATTATTTTTTTCTTCATTGTCTTTTATTCTGTAATGCAGAGGTATTCAAATTGTGGGAAGGAATTGCAGGGTGTTCAGCGGCACTGAAAAATGTCCCCCCAAAATTTTAAATGACCATTTCAGACCTTTACACATCTTTCATAGGAGCTTCACATTTTGACAGCAGAACACAAAATATAATTGAAGTCAGGTGTTTCAATTAAGGAAATGGCAATCAGGCACGAGTTTAACAGGCCCTCCCATGTTTCAAAAACATAAACTTGGGTCTTCACTATCAAAGTGTAGTCTTCACCATACAGGTTTATGTTAGTGTGCCATGCTTTGCTCAAAGGAGATTCCTGATTATCTCAGAAAGGGTTATCGATGCTCACTAGGCTTGAAAAGGCTACACAAAACAATTTTAGAAGAGTTTGACCGCCACCAATCCACTGTGAGGCAGATGATGTATACAAATGGAGGTAATTCAGCACCCTTGTTATTCTCCCAAGGAGTGGTTGTCCAGCAAAAATCACTCCAAGGGTGTTGCAAATAATATTACGTAAAGTCAAAGAACCCCAGGGTAACATCTTAGGACCAGCAGGCCACTCTTGCATTGAGTAATGTCAATGTAATTCATTAGTCCACCAACAGGCAAACACTGAACAAAAACAGTGTGCATGGCAGGATAACAAGGATGAAGCCATAACTCTCCAAAAAGAACACTGCTGACGTTTACTCAAGAGATAAGCCAGAAGCCTAATGGAAGAATGCTCTGTGGACAGATGAATACAAAATAGAACTTTTTTGTTTAAATGAAAAGCATTGTGTTTGTTGAAAACCACACACTGAATTCTAACATAAGAACCTCATCCTAATTGTGAAGCATGGGGGTGTTTCTTTGCTGCCCCTAGTCCAGGACCATTATTGGATGCAGCAACACAACGACCCTAAAGCAGAAGAAATTTAATATAAGACACTTGAACTGGAGATGGAACTTGAACGTCAGACATGTAGCAAACTGATTGGTCGTTTTTTTTTTTGTTAGTTTTTTTAAGTTGATGAGAAGACGAAAAGCGCTAGCACTACATAAAAAGAAAAAAACAAAACAAAAAAAACCATACACACAAAAAGCTCAGGGCCAACGGTGCATTTTTTGCCCCTGTGATTTTATCAGGATTTATTGTAGTTGCACCCTTCTATCCAGAGCTTCTATTGTGGTAGGAGTGACCTTGGTAGGCAAAGAGCTTGTGACAACACCAGTGACAACACAACACAAGAATCAAGGACAGACATACGGACAAACCAAACCTGCTAGAGATTTATGATATTAGCCCGAAAGGGCGTCACAGAATGTGAGTGTGGGCAAGCTGGGGATTTGCCATAGCAAATACTGTTGTAAATAGGTGCAGTGTGAAAGAGTGTAGGATCACAAGAGACTTTCACAGCCACATAAGAGCTGACAGGGGCCTGCCAGACGTTCCCTAGGACACAGTTTAGACCAAAGTTGGTAGGTCATTATCAGCCTATAAGAATCTCCTTGACATGGCTGTAACTCTTTTCTGACTTACATTCTGTTCGTGTGAATGGTACCACACAGATACCCTTGCTTCAATGGATAATCCCACCTTGACACTGTAGACTTGTACCCAAGACTTACTGTTGTGATCATAAAAACTATGATGCTCATACTGGACATTCTTTCAACACATTAAGTACTGTCACACAGAAGAGGATCGGTTCCATTTTGATTCTGGTTCATCTAAAGCTGTTGACCCTTTGTTATCTCTCCGTTTTTCCCTTGCCATATTTTTGTATCCAGCTTGCTCATTACAGCTGGATTCATGTAACTGTTTTGTGCTATACAGATAAAATTTAAATGAATTGAAGTAAACCAGGGGGGTACGGTGGATTAGTGGTTAGCGCGTTTGCCTCACACCTCCAGAGTTGAGGTTTGGATTCCGACCCCGCCCTGTGTGTGCGGAGTCTTTCACAGCACTGTGGTAGAATTTTGGTCCACTCTTCTTTGCAGAACTGCTTTAGTTCAGTCACATTGAAGGGTTTTTGAGCATGAACTAACTGTCTAAGATCCTTGCACAGAATCTCAATTGGTTCAAGTCAGAACTTTGACTAGGCCACTCCACAACTTTAATTTTACTTGGATCATTTTCTTGCTGCATAATCCAGTTGTGCTTGAGTTTCAACTTAGGGACTGAAAATCGGACATTCTAATTTACAATTTTCTAGTAGAGAACAAACTTCATGTTTCCCTCAATTGTCGCACAAGCCTTGAAGCAGCAAAGCATCCCCACACCACCATGATGTTCTTTTTGTGGCATTCGGTGTTTGGTTTACCCCAGATGTAACGGGACACCTGTCTTCCAAACATTTCCACTTTCAACTCATCAGTTCACAGAATAATCTCCAAAAAGGTTTGAGGATCATTTCCATTTATTCATTTAGCAGACCCTTTTATCCAAAGCGACTTACAAATGAGGAAATACAAGCAAAGTGATATATCAAGCGGAGAACAATACAAGTAGTGCTACCATACAAGATTTTTTAATTGAGTTCTAGAAGCAAAGTGTGCAGAGTAGAGGTGAAAGAGCCAGAGTAAGTTTTTGTTTTTTAAAAGGATAATGTGGGGTTGGCGTTTTAGGAGTTAGTTAAGTGCTCACGGAAGAGGTGGGTCTTTAGCTGTTTTTTGAAGATAGTAACAGATTCTGCTGTCTGGATTGAGGTTGGAAGTTCACTCCACCACTGAGGGACAGTTAGTGTGAATTCAGGCTCATCAAATGCAGATAAGGCTTAATGTTCTTCTGGGTTAGCAGTGGTTTTCACCTCACCACTCTTCCACTGATGCCATTTTTGCCCAGTGTCTTTCTGATAGTAGAGTCATGAACAGTGACCTTCATTGATACAAGAGAAGCCTGTAGTTCCTTTGAGGTCCTTAACTCTTTTGTGACTTCCTGGATGAGTAGATACTGTGCTCTTGGAGGAATTTTGGAAGGTCGGCCACTTCTAGGAAGGTTCACTACTGTGCCATTTGGAGATAATGGCTCTTGCTGTGGATCTTTGGAGTCCCAGAGCCTTTGAAATAGCTTTGTAACCCTTCTCAGACTGATGTATTTCAATCATCATCATCTTCCTCATCAGGAATTTCTGGATTTTCTGGAATTTCTTTCAACTTTGGCATAGTGTCTTACTGGGCAAGACCTCTTACCCAACTTCTGTTGAAAAAGTTCTATTTAAGTGTTGATAGAACAAGAATGGCAGTAATCAGGCGTGGTTGCGTCTAGTCCAGCTGAACCCCATAATGAATGCAGTTTCATAGATTTGGGGGAATTAGTAATAATTGGGGGGGGAATACATTTTCAAACAGACCCAGTTGGTACTGGATAACTTTTTTGTGTCAATAAATAACATTCATTTAAAAACTGTATTATGCGTTTATTCGGAATGCCTTTGTTTTATCTTAGATTTTGTTTTAATTTATGAAGCAATTTAGTATGAGATGTACACAAAATCAGAAGAACTCAGTGAAAAAATACTTTCACAGCACTGTACATTCTTCTACATAAGGACTGTAACAACCAGTTTAACCAGACTGTTTAACCACTTGGCTGAAGAATACAGCCAAAACATAAAAACAAAATTGTGTGAAAGACCAATACAAACATTAAACTAATATTGTTCCCTAAAATATGCCAAGTACAACATAACTTGTAGTTAATACAAACTGTGCACCTAATGAATTGAAAAAATTAGTTAGTGACTAAAATAATTACGTGTAAAACAGTTTTTTTTTAGATTTAAAATGTTAAAAGAACAAAGAAATCCCGTTTACAAATTTGTAACAAATACCTGTGATCCAGCTGTGTGGGTTATGAAGATGTGGGCAGTTGTAAATGACAAGATACTTGATGGAGGGAAACACTTCATTAACAGCCTTCATTCCAACATCAGTGATGATTCCTGGGTTTTCTATTACATCAGCAAGGCCATATTTGACCAACTCAGTATGACTCAATTTACCTAGGAAAGAATGAGTTCCAATGAGTTTCAAGAAAATAAGAGACCAGTTTTGGCAGAAGATTAGCTGTAATAATAATAATAATAATAATAATAATAATAATAATAATAATAATAAACAGCATTTTATAAAATCCGTTCCGATCCAATATCTCAATATCAAAACCAATCACTGTGATTTTAAATAAATAGAACAATACACAGAGCATAATCTTTGAAAAAAAAAAGGTAACATACAGCAATTTATTGTGTTTTCAAAGATTTGCGCACAATGTTCTGCAAAAATTTATCTACATATATCCATACACAGTGCATACAAACAGAAATTGTTCTCATTCCACTATTTGACTATAAGATACATCATTACAGATTGGTAACATGCGATGCATTCGTCAGCGGAGTGTTCTCAGCTAAGCACTATCTGAACCAATATAAAGAGAAAAATGGATGGATTTGGAAAGACAACAATTGACTTTTTATAGATATTGACTTTGGTCTACTGCACCACTGCCATCTTGGATTGCCAAAAAAGAAGACTCCAATAGATACTAAATGCCATCTTCTCCCACAGAGGATATATAGGATTTTAATTACATTCTGAATTCTAGAGACTCTGAATTGGCCACGAAAGAATCATTCAAACATACGAACATTCACATATACATACAGTGCATAAATACTTGGAGAGTCACAAAGTCATCGTTATTTTAGGGTGTCTACAACAGTATACTGGAGTTGAAATTTAAACAATGACTTTCTAATCATTTATACGTGGTCCCGACCCTTTAAGGGACCAAAGAGTGAACCATCATCTTTTGCAGTCTGTATTACGATTACTGCTTGAAGTCTGGAACCCATAGACATCACCAGACACTATCCAAGATGGTGGCACGGCAATAACAAGTAGCAGCCTGACCGGATCCAAAATGGTGCCATTTTTGTTTCCTAGTCCGACTTTTTAAAAAAAATGTAGGGTACACTGACATCGGAGTACCCAGCGTTAATGTCTACCATCGCCAGATACTGATACAGTATAGAAATCATTCAATAATGGATGAAGATATGAAGATATGCTGGAGAAGCTACATGATCTCGGCTTGCTCCGGGGACCAGGCCTCCAGTGCTCTGAGTCACCTGATGCCGGTGGCCGGGGATGTCGTTAAGAGGAGTGCAAGGAAGCAAAAGCATAGCAGGAGGATGGGGGACCATGCTAAACTAAAAACAAAGCCTAGCTAGCCGGCTTTCCTGTCCATCCTGCTCTCAAATGTCTGTTCCCTGGACAATAAGTTGGACCACATCTAACTGCAGCAGACTACATGGTGTGAGTTTAAACACTGCTGTGTTTTTGTTTTCATGGAGACATGGCTCAGAGTTCTGGATACCACCATTCAGCTAGACGGGCTCGCTTTGTTTCATGCAGCTCTGCGCAGTGAGGCTCACAGTGGTGGCTTGTGTGTTTAAAGCAACACAGAATGAAGCAAGAACTTGGTGCTAGTTTCTAGTTGTTGCTCATTGCTGTGGAGTTTGTGACCTTAGCAGTGCCATCATTTCAACATGCATCAAGGCCACCACCATCGTCCTCGTGCAGAAGAAGTCACCAGGGTCCTGCCCTCAACCACTACCTTCCTGTTGCACTCACACCCATCATCATGAAGTGCTTTGAGAAGCTTGTAGACCCTGCTGCCCCCTCACTGGACCCCCTGCAGATCGCGTATCATTCCAAGCACTTAACAGAAGACACCATTGCCACCACCCTCCATCTGGCCCTCAACCAGCTGGACAAAAAGGACACTTACAATTGAATGCTGTTCATAGGACTTCAATTCAGCATTCAATACAAATCACTGTTCAGCACCTGATTGGAAAGCTTGAACACCTACCTCTGCAACTGCATCCTACACTTTATGACTGGGAGACCTCAGTCAATCTGGCTCGGAAACAGCATCTCCAGCACCACCACACTGAGCACTGTGGCCCCCCCAGGGCTGTGTGCTCAGTCCACTGCTGTTCACTCTACTTACTCATGCCTTTGCAGCAATGCACAGTTCGAATCATATCAAGTTTGCCAATGACACAACAATGGCGGGTCTCATCAGCAAGAACAATGAGTCAGCATACAGAGATCTAATGACTAATGAGCTGGTGCAGAGCCAACTACCTGTCACTGAGCATGAACAAAAGAACAGAGCTAGTTGATGACTTCAGGAGAGCATGGAGTGACCACTCTCTGTTAAACTCTCTGAGGAGATTGTCGAGAGCACCAAATTCCTTGGTGTTCACCTTGCAGAGAACCTCAACAGCTCCCTCAACACCAGCTCCATAGCCAAGAAAGCCCAGCGGCATCTCAACTTTTTGCAAAGACTGAGACAAGCCCATCTCCCACCCCCACCCTCACCACATTCTACAGAGGAATTATCGAGATCATCCTGAGCAGCTGCATCCCTGGCTGGTTTGGAAATTGCACAGTTTCAGATCACAAGACCCTGCAGAGAATAGTGAGGACAGCTGAGAAGATCATTTGGGTCTCTCTTCCCTCAATCACAGACATTTTAACCACATGCTGCATCTGCGAACCTGCCAGTACTGTGGATGACCCCACACACCCCTCAAATAAACTTCACCCTCCTGCCATCTGGAAAAGGTACCGAAGCATTCAGGTGCTCATGGCCAGTCTGTGTAACTGTCTTCCCCCATGAAAACAGACTTCAATACTCAGAGACTGGATTTACACCAACCCAGACACACACACACGTATGCGTACATGCACGAACACACACACCTGAACACCATTCCACTACCTCTGCAATTTTTGCAAATTTCCTCCTTAAATTGCTGCTAAAACACCTTAAACAAAATACTGTATTGACCACCTGCATTTCTGCTACCAATTAGTATGGTCTATTTACATTTACAGTATTTATTATTATATTGTAATATCTCTTTGCACACTATTCCACACAAGAATTGTGTACTGGTCAATGCTGCACTTTCCTTTACTGTGCCTACTGTCCTGTTTACTAATTGTTGTGCTGTCTTGTGCTGTTTGCACACATTTCCACACATGGTCCTGTGTGTAGGTCTGTGTAGTCTTATGCAACACTGTTGTTTTATATAGCACCACAGTTCTGGAGGAACATTGTCTTATTTTACTGTACCATTGTATACAGTTGAAATGGTAATAAACCCACTTGACTTGAGACACTGGGTTTATTCACTGTTGGTGATCTGCCAGGCCTTCTTCAGTTGTTGCTTGTTCTTGTGGAGTTTTGCCTTCAGCAAGTGAGATGCATGCTCAATTGGATTCAGGTCAGGTGACTGACTGGGCCATTGTAGAGTATTCCATTTCTTTGCCTTAAAAAGGCCTAGGGTTGTTTTCAAAGTATGCGTCAGGTCATTGTCAATCTGCAGTGTGCAGCACTCTCCAATACGTTTTGAAGTGTTTGGCTGAATCTGAGCGCAGATAATACAACCCTACACACTTTAGAATTCATCCTGCTGTTATGGTCAGCAGTCAAATCATTAAAAAAAATACAAAGAAACCAGTTCCATTGGCAGCCATACCTGGCTACGCCATAAGATGAGGTAGTATGCTTTAGATCATAAACCGGATGTAAATTTGGATGTAAATCTGGATGTAAATCTCAGTAAATTAAAGCTGAACATATGCAAAATCAGGATTATTAGCATTTACATTAAGTTCACTACCCTGTATTGTCTATCAAAAGTCAAAATCAGAATGTTTATAAAGACACTTTCCTCATACAGCAGCTATTCATTCCATGTTTACGGTCACAAGCGTAGCAGGAGGGTGGGGGACCATGCTAAACTAAAAACAAAGCCTAGCTGGCCGGCTTTCCTGTCCACCCTGCTCTCCAAAGTCTGCTCCCTGGACAATAAGTTGGACCACATTTAACTGTAGCAGACTACATGGTGTGAGTTTAAACACTGCTGTGTTTTTGTTTTCATGGAGACATGGCTCAGAGTTCTGGATACCACCATTCAGCTAGACGGGTTCGCCTTGTTTCATGCAGCTCTGTGCAGTGAGGCTCACAGTGGTGGCTTGTGTGTTTAAAGCAACACAGAATGAAGCAAGAACTTGGTGCTAGTTTCTAGTCGTTGCTCATCGCTGTGGAGTCTGTGACCTTAGCAGTGCCATCCTGCTACGCACAAGTGTCCACAAGCTGGCAAGGGTTACAAAGTGATTTCAAAGACTTTAGAAACAGTTAGGCAAACATTTTACAAAGGGAGACACTTTGGGACTGTTGCTATTCTACCAAGAAGTGGGCGCCCAGTCAAAATGACACCAAGAGCACAACGAAGACTCATCAATGAGGTAAAGAAACAACCCCGAATGACAGCCAAATATTTGAAGGCATCATTGGAACTGGCTAACATCTCTGTTCATGAGTCTACAATACGTAAAACATTAAACAAGCAGGGTATCTATGGCAGGACACCACGAAGGAAGTCACTGCTTACTAAAAAGAACATTGCTGCACGCCTGAAGTTTGCAAAAGAGCACATTGACACTTCACAGCGGTATTGGAAAATGTTTTGTGGACTGATGAAACTAAGATTGAACTATTTGGAAAAAGCACACAGCACTACATATGGCGTAGAAAGGGCACGGCATATCATCATGAAAACATCATCCCAACCGTAAAGTATGGTGAAGGAAACATCATGATTTGGGCCTGCTTTGCTGCATCAGGGCCTGGCCAGCTTGCAATCATTGAGGGGAAAATGAATTCCCAAGTATATCAAACAATTCTTCAGGATAATGTGAGAATATCTGTACGTCAACGGAAACTGTGTAGAAGTTGGGTGATGTAACAGGACAACGACCCAAAACTCCGGAGCAAGTCCACAACAGAATGGCTTCAGAAAAACAAAATCCGCCTTTTGGAGTGGACAAGTCAGAGCACAGACCTCAACCCAATAGAGATGCTATGGAATGACTTGAAGAGAGCCATACACATGAGACGTCCAAAGAATATGACAGCGCTAAAGCAGTTCTGCCAGGAAGAATGGGTTAAAATTCTTCCTGAACGATGTGCAGGTCTGATCCTCAGCTACAGGAAGCGCCTGGTTGAGACTATTGCTGCCAAGGGGAGGTCAACCGGTTATTAATTCTAAGGGTTCACTTACTGCCATTTTGAATGTTGAATGAGTGTGTTCAATAAAGACATGAATGATCAGATTTTTTTGTGTTATTATTTTAGACACATTATATTTGTCAATACCCTTGACTTAGATGAAGATCAGATCACATTTTATGACAAATTTATTCAGAAAACCATGAAATTCCAAAAGGTTCACATACTTTTTCTTGTCACTGTAACTTTCGTGGGCAGTTCCTGTGACATGGTTCCTGTTTTCAAATCATTTGCTGGGAGCTTCTTGTCTGTGTTGGCATTTAAACTACCCCATTTAAAAAACCTTTTTCACAAATAATTTTGCTCCATCATTTTCTTTGTTGTATTTTTCACTTTCCTCTTCTGCCACATTTTCATTTTCTAAGAATTTTTTTTCACAATATTATATATGAAAGCAATAAGTTTCAGACATGATCTCGGTCTTACAATTCCGAAGGTCTCTAGTTTGTCACGATGTACCGGAACCAAATTGTTGTGTGTTCATGGAATGTGTTTTTAGCATTCCTAATCACACCACCTTTCGTCCTCACTCACTCACTCTCTCGGTTCTTCTTTTTCTTCTCTTATTATATGGTAGACTAGACATCTTGTAGTTCATATGTCACTTGAACATGCGTAATAGATGTTTTGATTTTATGTATGACTTGTTCCCATTGATGTTCATCATTCTATATCAAAATTTCTGTGTATATATACACACTAAACTTTCTGAATCATTAAATTAAGAAGCGTTCACTGAATGATGGTGTCCGTGTGACTTCTTCCCGAGCTCGGACGAGAGGAAATCAGCAAGTGCAGGGTCCAAATTCTGGTTCTGTGACTGGTATCGGACAAAGAACGTAACAGAAATGTCCCTTTTTCAGGAGACTGTATTTTAAAGATAATTTTTGTAAAATACAAATAAGCTTTACAGATCTTTATTGGAAAGGGTTTCAACAATGTTTTTCATGCTTGTTCAATGAACACAGGTGATAGGCAAATAAAACCACAGATACAATAACCTAGGACACTAAAGAGACCTTTCTATTGACTGAAAAACACCACAAGAAAGATGCCTAGGGTTCCTGCTCACCTGCGTGAACATGCCATAGGCCTGCTGCAGGGAGGCATGAGGACTGCAGATGTGGCCAGAGCAATAAACTGCAATGTAAGAAACCAGCTGATTGTCCTTGCAGTGGACAATTACATGTAATCATGTGTCCCCCAGACATGATGGAGAACTTGCAAATGCCTTGGTGGAAGAGTGGGGTAACATCTGACAGCAAGAACTGACAAATCTGGTGCAGTCCATGAGAATGAGATGCACTGTAGTACTTAAAGCAGCTGGTAGCCACCAGATGCTGACTGTTACTTTTGATATTGCACCACCCTCCCGCCTCCTTTGTTCAGGGAATTATTATTCCAATTCTGTTCATCAAATGTCTGTGAAACTTGTTCAGTTTATGTCTCTGTTATTGAATCGTGTTATGTTAAAACAAATATTTACACATTAAGAAATTTGCTGGATATAAAAGCAGTTGAATGTGAGAGGACAATTCTTTTTTTTTTTTGCTGAGTTTGCATTGGAACAACAAGAAAAGCCAAATCTGAGATGTTCCACACAGAACTCCAAAAACGGACTGGACAGAATTATTGGCACCTTTTCAAAATCTTCCAAAATAACTGTATTTCAAGAATGTAATGCTTCTGTAATAAACTCACCTGTAGCAAATTACAGGTGCTGGCAATATAGAAATCACACTTGCAACCAGTTAAAATGGAGAAAAGTTTACTCAACCTTTGTGTTGAGTGTGTGTACCGACTGAGCCTGGACAAAAGAAATAAGAGCAAAGACTTGGCTGAAGATTTGAGAACCAAAATTTTGGAAAAGCATGGACAAGCTCAAGGCTACAGATCAACCTCCAGAGATCGTAATGTTCCTGTGTATACTTTGCACAACATTGTCAAGAAGTTTACAGTCCATGGCACTGTAGCTAATTTCCCTGGACGTGGACAAAAGAGAAAAATTGATGAAAGATTGTAATGAAGGATTGTTCGAATAATGGATAAAGAACCTCAATCAACTTCCAAACAAATTCAAGCTGACGTGCAGACAGAGGGTGCAACAGTGTCGCCATCCGAACGAAAAGGAACGCTATGGTAGGAGACCCAGGAGGAAACCACTGCTGACATAGAAACATAAAAAAGCCAGATTGGAGTTCGCCAAGCCTTACCCGAGGAAGCAAAAATCCTTCTGGGAGAATGTCCTGTGGACAGAGGAGACTAAAATAGAGCTTTTTGGGAAAGCACATCATTTTACCGTTTTCAGACAACAAAATGAGGCCTTCAAAGAACGAACACTGTCCTTACAATCAAACGTGGAGGCGGTTCACTGATGTTTTGGGGTTGCTTTGCTGCTTCAGGCACTGGATGTCTTGACTGTGTGCATGGCATTATGAAATCTGAAGATTACCAAAGAATTGTGAAGTGCAACGTAGGGTCCAGTGTCAGAAAGCTAGGTCTCCGTCAAATGTCTTACAGCAGGACAATGATGCAAAGCATACTTCAAACAGCATCCAAAAATGGGTTAAGACAAAAATGCGGGACAGTTCTGAGGTGGCCAGCAATAAGTCCAGATCTAAATCCCATAGAGCAGTTGGGAGTTGGGAGAAGGAACCCTTCAAATCTGAAAGACCTGGAGCAGTTGGAAAAAGAAGAGTGGTCCAAAATTCCAGTTGAGAGGTGAAAGAAACGTACTGATGGTTACAGGAAGCGATTGATTTCAGTTGTTTTTTTTCTAAAGGGTGTGCTACTAAATATTAAAATGAAGGTGCCAATAATTTTGTCCAGCCAATTTTTGGAGTTCTGTGTGGAATGTCTCAGATTTGGCTTTTTTTTCCAAATCTGGGGGGGGGGGGCACATACTTTTGGCCATGACTGTGTATGTATACATATACATACATAAACACACAGAGCCATTCACTAATATTGGCACCCTTGGTATGAGCAAAAGGCTGTGAAAAAATGTCTAATGTTTAACTTTATGATATTTTGTTCAAAAGAATTAACAAAAATACTCTCATGGATATCAAACAATTGCAAACAACAGGTTTATTAAAAAAAATTTAAATGTGTGTGCGCCAATTATTGGCACCCCTAGGAATTCATATGAGGAAAAATATATTCCCTGATAATTTTTTCAGTATACTGGGGTGATTAGGAACAGGAAATTGTTCAACCACGAGTTCCTGTTTCACAGGGGTATAAATATGAGGTAACACAAATTCCCTTAGTCATTCACAACAATGGGTAAGACCAAGGAATATAGCTGTGATGTGCGGCAAAAGGTTGTTGAGCTTCACAAAATGGGAAGTGGCTATACGAAAATAGCACAAGCATTGAAAATGCCCATTTCCACCATCAGGACAATAATTAAGAAGTTCTAGTCAACTGGAAATGTTATGAATCAACCTGGAAGAGGATGTGTGTCTATATAGTCTCAACACACTGTGAAGAAAATGGTCAAAAAAAATATCCAAGGATCACAGCTGGAGAATTGCAGAAGTTAGTTGTGTCTTGAGGTCAGAAAGTCTCAAAAACTACAATCGGAAGTCATCTACATCACCACAAGCTGTTTGGAAGGGTTTCAAGAAAAAAGCCTCTACTCTCATCCAAAAACAAACTCAAGCATCTTTAGTTTACCAGATGGACTCCATCAAATGTCAACACTTTAAATGAAAATCTGACTGCCTCTGCCAGAAAGCTTAAAATGGGCCGTGGTTGGATCTTCCAGCAGGACAATGATCCAAAACATAAATCAAAATCAACACAAAAATGGTTTACTGACCACAAAGTCAAGGTCCTGCCATGACCATCCCAGTCCCCTGACTTGAAACCCATTGAAAAAAAAAGTGAACTGAAAAGGAGTCCACCAGCGTGGACCTCGAAATTTGAAGGATCTGGAGAGACTCTGTATGGACGAATGGTCTCAGATCCCTTGCCATGTATTCTCAAACATCATCAGGTATTATAGAAGAAGACTCAGAGCTGTTATCTTGGCAAAGGGAGGTAGTAAATTATTGACTAAAAGGGTGTCAATAATTGTGGCACATATTTAAAAAAGGTTTTTTTTATTTATTTATTTGTTTTGATAAGCCTGTGTTTTGTTTGCAGTTGATTGATATGCATGAGAGCGGAGACTATATATTAGAGTTGGGGTACTCGATCCCGGACTCGAATAAATTTATACTTGATATGGACTCGGACATTTTGGACTCTGAAATTTTTCAGAGTACAGTCAAGTTTGCGTATGTTCATGTGTAACATGAAAAGAAAGATAAAATATAAATAACAAAATTAAGATAAGAAATTAATGAATGTCTCCCTGTCTGACCAGGGGGCTTTCGTGCAAGTACCGAATGGACTATGCACGACCGCTTCCGCGATGGTCTCAGCCAGCTCAGTTACATCCAGTGCTATGCCGGAAGCTAGCCAAGTCTCCGCTTGACCGTTCATACCAGTCTTTGCATTATTTGTATTTATTTATCTAATTAAAATGTACTTGATACAATAAATTATCGGCACTTGCATCCACATCCTGCTCCAGTCCATGACAACTTGAGTACATTGTACTCACTCACTGTAATGGTACCTTTTTGAGTATAGTTAAATCATAATACTTTTACTTCAGTTTATATATATATTTAAATAAAACCTTCATTACATTTCATTTTAATCACAGTTGCAGAGTAAAAAAAATATAAAGATGCATTTAAACATGGAAGACTAAGAGTTTAACTTTGAGGAGGCCTCATATAACGGAACAATGTTTGACCGAACTACTGTCTTGCCGCTGTTGATACTTGCTTTAATCATTGTAAAATCAATCATATGAAAGAGTTTTTCTGCTAGTACATGCCGCTTTTGAACAGGATGATCAGTGTAAATTGTTATTTTGTTTAAAGATCTTTTTTGTCCCCCATTTAGTACTGCCCTTCGGACGCTAAATTAAATATTTACATATCTCCCAAAAGACAAAATTCTAACTATTCACACCGATCATCCTGCTCAAAGGTTTACATCCCCCTGGCTCTTAATATTTCGTGTTACCTTCTTGAGCATCAGTGAATGTGTTGCACCTTATGTAATAGTTGTGTGTGAGTCCCTCAGTTGCCCTCAGTGTGAAAAGATGGATCTCATCATCATATAGCCACTGCTGGAAAGAGGTCAAATATGCAGAATATGCTGGAAAAGCAAAGAATGTGCAGGAACAGGAGGATTTTTCTGAAGAACAGTGGGCAGTTTGACTGCTCAGGACAAACAAGGGACTCATGAACAACTATCACAAAACAAAACAAAACAAAAAAAACAGTCGTGGATCATCCAGGTAACGACACACAGTATTAAGAATCAAGGGTATGTAAACTTTTGAACGGGCTAATTTTTATAAATTTAGCTATAATATTGTCTTGTGGACTATATGTAAACATCTGACAGAACTAAATAAACAACATGAGATTTTTATGATCCCTCTTATTTTGTTAACAGTATTAACAGATTCTGCAAGGGGTATGCAAACTTTTGGGCACAACTGTGCGTGTACACACACACACACACACACCAGTAATCAGTTATCAGTAAACTTAGCAGCAACCTATTAACCATCAGCCTTGAATATCAGCCTTGATAAATGTGTTGCTGGTAGGTTTTGAGTGAGTTGGTGCATAAAGCCTTGACTCAGTCACTACATTCATTAATTTCATATATTGAGATGCTGTTTCTTTGAGAACTTAATGCTCAGTATGCAATATTAGACATTTGTTTAGGACAGAACTGTACCTTTTTCAGATGCATGAATGAGGATACATGATACCAGAAATGAAAAGGAGATTATGGTGATGTTTTTATGCAATGATTGGCTGAGTTAAAATAGCGCAGAATCTATGCTGTTCTCAATTCAACAATTTGAAAGCCATTTGACTACCTTTTTTGGGGGGGTCGTACACAATTTCCGATCTCAACTAGAGTATACAGGAGGACTACCGGTCTTTAATTAAAATACAAAACTGGGAAATATTTACCATATTTTAACCAACTATTTATCAGGAGTATATGTGAAGAGATCAGTACACATTGTTCTATGTAGAAAACGTTTTTACACAAATGTATAAAATGAAGGTCAAATAATGTGACGATGCATAATCCAGTAAAATCAAAAGTGAATTTCATTTAACATAGTACACTAAACAAGCAACCCCAGAACATTCCACAACTTTTATAGCAATCTTACGCGTTACCCTTTTTTTTTTTTTGTTTCCCCCAGTTAGTACAAAAAGCCACAACTTTTAGGAAGTCAGTTTAACTGCTGGCCATCCCTCGTGAATGACAGCTACATTAAATATTCTTGCCGTGTTGAGCTTCACTTGGTAGCTGCTCTGGATAAATATTTCTGCATAAAAATACATGTAAAAATGTACCGTTGGGTCCATAAGTATTTGGACAGTGACAATTTTCAGAATTTTGCCTCTGTACACCACCACAATGCATTTGAAATGAAGCAATCAAAATGTGACTGAAGTGTAGACTTTCAGCTTTATATATATATATATATTTGCATTAACCGTTTAGAAATTACAGCCAGTTTTACATTGTCCCTCCATTTTCACAGGCTCAAAAGTAATTGGACAATTGACAATTTCATGGCCATCTATGAAATGTTTCCTCATTATTTCATGAAAATTTAAGGAGATAAAAGGTTTGGAGTTGATTCCAAGTGTTGAATTTGCATTTGGTAGCGGTTTATGGGACCTGTCCATATGTGGTCCAAAGAGATGTCGATGCAAGTGAAGGAGGCCATCATTAGGCTGAAAAACAAAACAGACCCATAAGAAAGATAGCAGAAATATTAAGAGAGGCCAAATCAACAATTTGGTACATTCTTAAAAAAGAAGGAATGCACTGGTGAGCTCAGCAACACCAAAAGCTGGAAGATCACACAAGACACAACCCCTTTACAACATCTATCCAAGTCAAGAACACTCAAGGAGGTACGCATATCACTGTCAAATTCTACAATCAAGAGATGCCTTCATGAATGTAGATACAGAGGGTTTACCTGAAGATGCAAAACATCTAAAATAATAACTTATATATATATATATATATATATATATATATATATATATATATATATATATATATATATATATATATATATATATATATATATAAACTGGTGCCAGTTCTGAAACAAGACTCTTTGGACACATGAAACCAAGATTAACTTGTACCAGAATGATGGGAAGAGAAGAATATGGAGAAAGGAAGGTAAGAGCATACCACTTCATCTGTCAAACATGGGGGAGGAAGTGTTAAGACATAGGCATAAGTATATGGCTGCCAATGGAACTGGGTCACTGATGTTTATGGATTATGTGACTGCTGATAGAAGTAGCAGGATGAAACCTGAAGTGTATAGAGCTATACTTTCTGCTCAGATTCAGTCAAATGCTGCAAAACTGACAGTGCTTCACATTACAGATGGATAATGACCCAAAACATACAGTTAAAGCAACCAAAAAGCTTCTTAAGGCAAAGAAATGGAATGCTGTTAAATGGCAGAGTCAGTCACCTGACCTCAACCCAACTGAGCATGCTTTTCACTTACTGAAGACATACAGAAGGCAGGAAGATCCACAAACAAGCAGCAATTGAAGGTGGCTGCAGTAAAGATCTGGCAAAGCATCTCAAGGGAGGAAAATTAGCATTTGGTGATGTCCATGGGTTCCAGAGTTCAGGCAGTCATTGACTGCAAATAATTTTCTTCCAAGTATCAAAAATAATCCTAATATTTATTAATATGCTAGTTTGTCCAATTACTTTTGAGCCTGTAAAGAGAGTGTGACCATATAAAAAAATGGTTGTAATTCCTAAACGGATAATGCAATATTTTTATTAAACCCCCTGAAAGTCTACACTTCGATCACGTCTGATTGCTTCATTTCAAATCCATTGTGGTGATGTTACAAAAATTGTGTCACTGTCCAAATACTTATAGGCCTGACTGTAAATGCACATGTAAATGCACAAATTTTTTATTTGTTTATTTATTTTCATATAATTATTGTTAATATTATTGGAAACAAGAACAGGCAGTGTAACAGTGTACCAATAATATTGGAGAAGTCATTCTGCATGGTCATTAAAGAGAGTAATAGCATCCATTAATTATGGAATTGTGACAAGCACACAGAAGCTTTCTTACATGAGGTACCTCCATTTGATAAGCACTGACAGACATGATGTACAAACTTAGATTTGTGCTTTCTCATTAGGGTCAACACTGTTCACAAATCAACTTAAAATGTTTGATACTTTGGTTGTGGGTAAGTGTGTTATATTACCCATCTTGTATGCATCCTTGTTCTTGGTACCTTGTAATGCCTACAAACTAAGTGCTCAACACCTGAGTCAGAGTCCTCATCTGCAAAAGTATACTTGGCCAGTAAAACAGGAATCTGCTTCTATTAGAATAGCCAATGCCTTCACCTTTATGGTGATGCCTTCAATTTTCTCAATGAAAAACATGCACTGTGTAGGTACTATGCATCCACAGATAGACAGTTACATTCCTTTATAGTACTGTTACATCAACCCAGAAGGATGCAACTCAGTAAATCAAACTAGTAACAACTGAAATGCCCCTCCAAGCCACTGCCTCATGCGTTCTCTTGTCCAACCATCTCACAAACAGATCTCAAAGAGTATACAACTCTTACTGGTTGAGAATCAAAAAATTCCATTCAACAAACACTTTGGTTGTTCATTTGTTTTTCTCAAGTGTGCGTTCATGTTCAACCATAGGTGAAACAGCTGGCATTTAAAACTTGTTGCTAAATATAAAGACAATTGAACATCCCTAGGTGCAAATTCAAAAGAGATTAACCCACAAACTCTAGACACACTGAGATAAAGCTTCTAAACATGCTGCATGACCATTCATTCAATGTGCACAAAGGACGAGGATTGGAAGGCCACATTCCTCTCATGGAATATAAATTGAATACAACTCCAATTAAGGCTCAGTATGACTGGTCAGGTAAAAATAGAATTATTTACTATTATTTGTATATAGTTTTACTGCTTTGTGTAATCTGATTGTAAGAAAAGCACATTGCACTACTAGCATTCTGTTAAACAAAGGGATTCCCATGTAAATTTCACATGTACATCTCTCACTTGTTAATCTCTCTCAAAATCTCTCACTCTCTGCTTACTAGCAATCACTGAGTTAGTGATCTGCATTTTTACATCAGGAAATCATTCAGAAATTTGTAATGTTGTTCCCATCAATGCTAATGTGCTTAAAAATGCATATAATATTTTATCAGAATTATTTTCTTTTTTGTGTTTGTTACATTCCAGAAAGATCTGAAAAACTTGCTTTTTTGATGGACTCTCCATCAGAATCTACTACAAAGCTAGGATGCAGTGCCCTGTGGGATCCCAGTCCTTATGTGCACCTCTAGTCTCAACCAAATGCCCTGTGAACCTTTCTGGGGGGGGGACCCATAAAAAAATATTGTGCTTCCTAATTGTGTCTGTATTTGTATATATTTAGAATGTATTATTTGTTCAATTCGAGTAATGTATTTGGATACATTCCTAGAATAGACCCATTTTCCCCCTACACAGTTATAACATTTACACAAGTCCTGAAGCACCCTTGGCAGTGTTTACAGTCTTCAGCCTTCACGGGTATGATGCTACAAGCTCGGCATATCTGAATTTTGAGATCTTAAACAGATATCCAGTCTGCTTCAGAAATAACAACATCCACACAAGTCTGTAAATTTAAAAAATTGTGTTACCAGTTGAGACCAGTGTGTGCCAGGCCGGATCTGGTCTAACCCCTTTTGGCCTTTCAATCATCAATAGTGGTCACTTTCATTTCGGACATTTTCTGAGACTTCAGCATCCCTGAAAAGGTGAATGTCATTTTGCAGTGTTGGCCCAGGATAAGAAGAACAAAGTTCACAGCCTTTACCCCTCACCAAATGGTAGTACTTTTGTGTGTGGAATTATCTGTGTGCTCACTTCAGGGCCCCATGCTTGCAAATACTGTTCTGTGTGATCAATTCACAGCTAATCTCACTTGTCTCAATCACAGTATGGATTCTCAATTGTCCAATTATCAGACTGCTCGTGAATCAAGGCAATCAAGTACAAAAGGCAAGAATAATTGTGAATTCTGACACTCTAACACATTATAGCAACTGATTTAATATCCTCTCTCATACTCAATGTCCCAGTCTCATACTTACACTGTAATAGGAACTCATCAACATATCCAAGATGCAAAGTTTCAAATTGTGGAAACTCAAGTTCTGCCATTTTTAGCGCTGAGAAGACACCATCTTTGGTTAAGGAAGGCTGGATTCGAACTTCGTGCAATCTGAAGTCCAACAAAATTTGTTAATTCTGAAACTATATTAAAACACTAACAAAAATCAAGAGCATATTTTCATGACTGAGCCACTCTTACCCATGTGCAGCAGTAATGATGAGGTAGCCTAAATCCACTTCAAGAGCATTCTTACAGGCTCCAAAGACAATAGTGTGCAAATTGCGAAATCCTCCTAGAACATAAACAGTGTTACACTGACATGCAATCAACACAGCTACAAAGGTTGTTCTGTTATTATGCAAGCTATATCTATAAAACAATAGACACAATACATGCATACCCTCATACAGGGAAACGAAGCTAAATAATAGAGCTAGGGCTAACGTGAAACACTCTACATAACATGTGAATGAATGAACCACTAATAGAGGAAGTCAGTGGTTAAGATGTTAAGGACTACTGATCGGAATGTTGTGATTTCAAATCCCAACACCACCAAGCTGCCACTGCTGGGCCCTTGAGCTGAATTGACAGCATAGTTTCAGCAATACTGTTGTGGACCACAGGACAGCACATGGCCAGGGGGCAGAGTGGGGGGACTAAAGGATGCCTGGCACAAGACAGCATTTTTCAATGTGCTGATACTGACACTCTGTTCATTACTTTGCAGACAGCGATGACTGCGACACTCTCCCTCTGCTTTGTGCCACAGGTGAGACCCTTCACCCCCGGAAGAGTCCTGGTCCTCCCATAGCTGTACCTTCACACTGCCCAGACAGCAGTGACCGCCACCACACTCCATTTCGACACATGCCCTCACTTCCCTCTGCACTTCGGGATGGCATTCCATAGCCTTCTGCACAGCATCCCATACTCTGCATTCCCATTTGTCTTTCCCCCCTCTCACTTAAGAAAATAAAATGCTCCCTAAACACCAGCCCTGCTTCTGTCTGTGTTCTGCTTGCCACTGCTGTGAGTCACTACACTGGTGGAAAATGAAGGCATGAGCACAGTCCCAGACCTCAACCTCACTGTGGACCCACCTGCTTGAGACCAACTTGGACAAGCAGAGGGTCACCCAGAAACTGGCTACAAGCAGCCACAGAGGAACTGCTCCTCCACTACAACCTGAACATGGCCGCAGCCACCTCTTTCCCCAACAGTTGTTGGGACACCCAATGCCTTCTGACCAAGCTCTGCTTCCACCTCCATTATCAATCTGTAACAAATAACTGTGCAAAAAATTAAATGTTACTAATATTACTGTATGTTTAAGCTTGTTGTCAAAAACTTTTTTCCGGCTAGAAAATAAGCCTCAGAGTGTGAATGAACTGGGGTTTGGTTTTTTTTGTATTTTTATGTTTATCTTGACTAAGCCATGTGTCTGTAATAAGAATTAAAATGGCATTTTAAGTATTTGGAAGATAAAAAAAAAAAACAAACAAAACTAAAATATGTTTAAAAAGTAGCATGCATTAAGCCACATCTGCCTTGGATAAGCAGGGGTTTAAGATGCAGAGTTGGACTAGTGTTGGTCTAACTGTAACTGGGTCTGTGCCATATTTGGACCAGACATGAAAATGAGTCATGGGTCTGTGTCTGATCTAAAATGAATATAATAAAATCAAAGGCTGAACTGGGCCAGATCTGACCTAAATTCAGATCAGATGTACAGAACATATCTGTGCAGGTTTTGGCCAAAAAAAAATCTGTTTGCCAAATTTGTTACAGATCTTGGGAAATTTTTAATCCAGATCAGGGCCAGAGTAGTTTTGCTATCAGGGTAGCTGAAAGCTGTCCATACTAGCTCTAAGCCCCAAGCCCCCACTATCATCCTTAAACTAGATGGTGCACACAATCCAGTCCTGCTAAATTCAGGGACCAGTGTCACTTTGGTCCACCTGTCATTCCTACCCCAGGCTGTTAGGGTGTGTGGGAACATTTTGGTCTCCAGCATGCACGGGTGCCCACCTCATATTTCCCGATAAGGGATGGCCTGCTGTACCATCACACTGAGCATCGTGGGCAAGCATGCAACCTCCAGGTGGTTCCTAGTCCTATATAAATCTGCTGATGCCCTAGCCCACTCTTACCCACTAGGCGGCCATCTGGGGGCCAACAGCACCCATGGAAAACAAACAGAACCTTTTCCACTGGCCAGGCATGAACACAGAAGTACAGAACATCTGCCAGCAGTACCCTCAATGCCAGTACACCTCCCCCAAGAAGTCTGCAACTGCCTCACCCATTCCACTACCCATTATTGGCATGCCCTTCAAAAGAGTGGACAGGGACCCTGTAGGGCCACTCCCAAAATCTGCCTGGGGACATGAGTATATACTAGTGACTGAACTATGTCACCCAGTACCATAAGGCAGTCCCACTGAGAAAGGCCACCCACCATAACATGACCGGGGAATTCATCCTGCTCTTCAGCCGAGTAGGGAACCCCAAGGACCTCTTAACTGGCCAAGGTACGCACCTTGTTTCCAAGTAATTGTCTGGTCTCTGTCAGTTGTTGAAGGTTAAGCAAATCAGGACGTCTATCTAGCAACCACAAACAGATGGTCTGGTCAACAGGTTCAACCAAACACTGAAGAGAATGCAGGTAGTAGACAAGGAAGAGAGAAACTTGTGTCCCGTTTGCACTCTGCAAAACCCCACAGGCAATCACAGGCCTCACCCTGTTCAAGCTCCTCTTTTCGAGGAGACCCCAAGAACTACTAGATGTGGTCAAGGAAGCCTGGGAGGAGCAGCCATCCACATTCCACCCATAATTGTGTCCAAAGTATGCAAAGTAAGTCTCCAAAGAATGATCGGATAGAATGGGTAGCTACCATCTTGAAGCAACATGGAGGAAGCACAAGCAGAACAGAAACAGAGTTCCAGCCAAGTGACCGTGTGCTTTTCCTGCTGTCAAGTGCGAATTGTTCTTGGCCCACTGGCAGGGCCTGTACATGATCCTCAAACTGGTGGGCCCAGTGATCTATTGCCTACAGCAGCCAGGTGAGAGAAAAAATGCTTAACTGAATCGTATCAATCTAATAAAGACATTGACTAAACCTTCTCCTGTCTCGTCAGCTTAGTCCAAAATGATGAAGACCTCACCCCCTCGTAGCAGCAACAGCTAGGGGAATTGGTCAATCGGTTCTTGGTTGTTTTTCCATCAGAGCCAGGGCTGACACATTTGGTGCAACATGACATTGAGACCCCACCCCAACCATCGAGTGGTGGTCTGACAGTGATGCTACCAAGTCCCAGGAGCCCACTGGCAGGCTTTTGAAGAGGAAGGTGTCAAGATGCTACATGACAGCACTATTGAAGAGTCTACCAACCCCTGTTCCAGCCACATTGTGGTTGAACTGAAACCTGATGGAAGCCTCAGGGTTTGTAATGACTTCTGGAGACTAAATCAGGTGTGAGAGTTTGACAGCTATGCCCTTCCATGGGTGGATGACTTGGTGGAGCACCTTGGGAGAGACCGGAGCTCAACCCCGACCCCATAAAAAGGCAGGTAGCCTTAGCCCCCAATTCAAAACCCAAGACTGTGTTCAGCACCTCCAGTGACCACTGGCAGAACCTGGTTCTCCCCTTTGAAGTGCCTGCGACATTCCAGCGATTCATGGATGTCATCCTAAACCACACCACCAGTTCACAGCAGCCTACCTAAACGATGTCATGATCCACTCACGCACATGGACGGATATACCATGGACGCCCATGGACGGATATACGCACCTATACCATCTGAGGGAGGTCCTGAATGAGCTCGAAAGGGCCAACAACAAACCCACAAAACTGTCATCCGGGGCTGACCGATACACAGTACCTGGGCTACCGCATCACCTGGGGCCTGCTGAAACAGGTGAAGAAAATTGAGGCATTCAAAGACTTCTTGGGGTTGGCAGGGTATTACAAAAAGCATTTCCCCTTCTCTTCTCTAGCCTCCCCATCAAGTGTTCCAGACCCTGAAGCAAGTGCTCACAAGCCTGCTGGTGCAAAGGAACCCAGACTTCCCTTGACCTTGCAGATGGATGCTTCAGAGACCAGTCTGGGCATCATACTTGAAAATGACACCATATTGAAATCTGCAGCATTTTTTTTTTGTTTGTTTGTTTTTTGCTCTTATCTGAGGTTATTTGTTTATACAAGTTGATAAGGACCACAATTATTTAGGCCCTCATAAATAAAAACATAGACTTGAAGGAGGGCGTACTTTCTTTTTTCCCCCCATGACTCTAAAGGTGTAAGAAAGCTGCTGAATACAAAACTGTATACAGAGCATCTGCAGGTATCAGCACTTCAAATGCAATACTTTTTAATACCATATTCAAGACACTTCCAAAAAAAAAAAAAAAGTAAGACCTGCACGTCACTACAATTATGCTACACGATACATCAGCTATAATGGATTGTGTTCATGCATATACATCCATTTATGGGTTTAACTACAGCTAAGTAAACTCTGCTCATATTTTTGTATAATCTTTAAATCTTTCAGCGGGGTACTGGCCCTTTAATTCAGCGCAAGAAGTGCGGCAAAAAATAAATAAATAAACTGACTCAACGCCAAAACTCCCGCTTCACTGCTGCTCACTTCAGGTGTAAAATTTTAGCAGTACAGAGTTTACAAACTGCAGTTTTGTCATCATCTTAACACACAGCACGAAATTGATGTGCGTGAAAAATAGCCTTTAATCGGCCGATAATCTGTATCTCATACATCGGTGCATCTCGAAAAATATATATATTTTTTAAATGTGTATATATATATATATATATATATATACATATATATATATATATATATATATATATATATATATATATATATATATATATATATATATATCTCAACAACCGTACATTTTATTAGAACATTTTGAAAAATCTCATTAAAAAGGTCATTCGAATTAACCGAGTTCGAAAATCGGCAAGCAATAATTCCAAATTGATTTATGAGTGAGATTTGTTAGTCCAGCTTGCCAAAAGTAGCCAAGATTAGGCGGTTCCTCATCTTACACTTCCTATTCAGTTTGTTTTTAATGGGTAGCACAGTGGACAACATTGAGGAGTTGGTGCCTAAAATTTCCACATCAGTTATATGGAACTACTTGGTTTTACACACTGGACACGGTGCAAATAACAGTTGTTTGCAAAATATCCAAAGGCAGGATTGGCAGACCAAGGAAACATAAACCACCAAGACAGCAGCCAAAAGAGTAGGCTAAAATCCAGATGACATAAGGAGTGTACGTGAACAGCACCACAGCCAGAAACAGAGCTGAAATAAACAAGTGTTTGAAAAAGCACTACTTATTAGAAAACAAGTAAACACTTAAAAGACATCTGATACTGTCATAATTTACCCGGTCAAGTATATAATATCCATCAAAAGTCAAAAACAAGGGTTTTAAAGTGACTTCTAAAAATAAATTATCCTTATGACTTACTGAGACGAAAAAAAATTTCTAACACCGCCATTCATTAGGTGTACACAGAATGATAAGAGAAGTGCAAAAAAAACAAAGAACAGCCAATTAGACATGAATAGCTTATTTTAAAAATGTTAAACAAAATGTAAACCAACTCAGCTAATGTATTCAGTATTTAAAAATATCTATACAACAGTTAGTTCCGATCTACTGATTTTGATTGGTCAAGCACTTTTCCAAGAGTGCTGATATTTACTATAACAGCACTGGGACATTTCACTGTTTGTATCACTCTGCCTGTCTGTGTTTACTACATAAATTCCAATTCTAGCAATAATTCGTTACATTGAAGCCATTACTACAGGCTGTGCACTGCATAACAAAACACTATGCCTCTTTGACAACTATTTCATTTGATGGAGCAGGAATAAACAAAATATTTGGTCATATGTCCGAAATGTCAGTTACTTCATATTAATTTCTTTGTAGTTATAAAAGCAATATCACATTCTCACAATCATGTTCTTGTGTACTGAATATCAGCATGGCTGTGATTACCTGAAGCCTTGTGCCTACAGGTGAAGTCAGGTGATCTTCAGTATAACAGCATTCTTGCTCATTCAATATTGCTTAATAAAATAACTCACCCGTCAATCACCTTTCCGTGTATTGCACTTTTAAAGGGTCATGAAAGTCTACCTCTCTATGTTTTTGAAAAATGCAGCTTAAATGGGCGTGGATGGCTGTGCAAGAAGGGAGGGGGTGTGGGCGTGGCAGGGAAAGGCAGGAGAGGAAGAGGGGGGCGAGATGGATGGATAGTGAGAAAAAGTTTGCAGATGAGACACAGGACTTCTCTCCTCCTGAATCTCCAGGGCTAAATGGAGACAATAGATAGCAGTATAAGTCCTCTGCCCTATGTATTTGAACCATTAGCCCCTAGGGTGACTATGGAGGAAATCATCAAATAAAACCGGAGGCAGCACCTGCTCGGAGGCAGTGTCTGAATGGTAGCTAGCTAAAAGGCTCAAGCTTTTTGTGAATAAAAAGGCAAAATGATCTTCCCTTCAATGCGGACTCTCGTTATATAGTTTTGCACGCGACGGCCTGCCGAGCTTTAAGCGGTTTAATTAGCTCAAAAGGCAAGTAAAACGGTCATGGTTAAAATTAGACACATACCTCATTTGAAGGGATAGAAAAGTCCTCGGGACTGAGTACCACATCATTGTGCAGATGCAAACTGCTTTCATGAGCAAGTCCAAAGTCCACCTTTCTCCAATTCTCATAGCTCTCCCAAGAAAACACACTCGAACTCTTACAGCACTGAAAAACACCTCTGACCCATTTGAATGCCTCTCTCATCTTCTACATCTTTAGGAAAGCACCACGTGCTGTCATGAATAATTAAGAGACAGCATCTTCTCTTAGGATAAGAACACACAGGCTCATGAATTATTATCAGACCCCGACAAGTCAAAGTACTATAGTACATTGCCACGTCACTGCCTGTGACCGAGATTTTAAAGCAGGAAGACAAAAACAGCACACAAAAGCTCAAAATTATCCAGCTTTCTCCTACAATTAAAATTAACAGATGCTAAAGTTGTCTTATGATGCACGATAAGAATACCTCTGTTAAAATCTCAGAAAATGTAGTTTAGTGTTTCATGATGCTTTAAGTACTGAATACATTGGCAGAAGAGTATTTCGTTATTTAACATTTTTAAATATAGTATCCATGTTTACATTACAGACATAATTGTTTACATTTTCCTGAGAAGTGCACTTCATTCAAATTTGTCTGAAAAGGGATTGTGGCCTAAGGTGTCTGTTATTCTTTTTCTTTAAGGGTATATTTCCTTTTAGAGCAATATTGTCATGAGTAGGGAAATTAATTTGGTTTGTCTGTTCAGTAACACAGTAGTCACAATAACACAAAAAACAACATTAAAAAACAAACCCTGTGGATCATGATCCAGCCTGAAAAACTGTACAAAGATATTTCTGCCAAATTGCCCAGCCCACTACATTATTACACTACACTGTATATGCACTGAACTACTGTGATCAAAACAGAACAGGTGATGGGCAGTTGTCCTCACCTGACCTCCAGCTGTCCTCCACCACATGTTGTATTAGTCCTCCTAAGAAAGGAACCCTTACAAGTTCTAGCTGCTCCAAGTTGCGTGCAGAGGCCAAACCTGTCACCAGTGGGACATACTTCAAGGAGTTGGTGGGACCAGCACAGTTCCTCATGACAAATGTACGCAGATTCACACACAAAAAATCCTTGAATGGCTGAGGTTTTGTAAGACGAACCCACTTCAGATACAAGTGTCTGAGCATGGACACACAAGGAATTTCTGGGACATTGACACCTGAGGAATTAAATTATTTTAGGCATTTATAGAACCACATATTTAAGTTTACTCAATGCTTCTAAACCATTCAAATTTTACATTGTAAACAGTTTGTAACAGTTTTAACCCTACCAACAAGATGAAGGGTCTGAATTTTAGCTGCAGCTGGAATTGTAAGTTTGTTTTCTGGGGGAATAGGAAATGCTCCATTGCGGTTCCTGAACTTTCCAAGGATGTGAACCTGAGGCATGTAGTTCCATATTGCTTCCACCAGCTCCAAATGAGATGTCTCCACACCCTTTAAAAAAAAAAAAAAAAACTTAACTTGAGCAAACAAAAGAAAGGCATGGGGGGAAAAAAAACAACAACTGATCATTTTGATTTACTTGCATATCCTACACTCACCAAAAGACTGGGACAAGCCTGGAGAGCCTCCAAAACACCAGGAATACTGAAAGCTTCATATCCCCTGACCCTCCTACGCTCTAAATAACGTGGGTGCAAACCATACAACTGCTCCAAATCAGGCATCTTCTTCAGCAGTGTGAGGAAATTTGTGTCTGTAAATCCTATGTGAAATGCACATACCAGAAAATATTTTAAAACTGTATTTTTTGGGCTTCTCAATATGCCATTATGAAGAAACCATCTGAAAAAATATGTCAAAATTGCACAAAAATGGACACAAAAATATGCTTGTAAAGGCAACCCGACTGGACCAAAGACTAGGCCTGTCACGATAACCACTTTAGTTGGAAAATATATTGTCCCAGATATAACTGGGATAAAAATAGACATTCTTTGAGTTATGGAAAATACTAGTGAAGACCAGATTTTTCAAATCAACAGTCCACATGATGCAAAGAATAAATACAAACCCAACAGCGCCGTGTTATAATGTCTACTGCAAAGAACAAATCTGGCTATTAACACAGTGCATTTATTTTTAAATGGGTCATATGATGCTTTTTAATGTTTTCCTTTAGTGTGTAATGTATCTGTTCGTGCATGTATAAGATCTGCAAAGTTACAAAGCTCATAGTCTCCCACAAAGGGATTTATTATATCTAAGAGAACACTGCTCCAGACCTGCCTAAAACACCTCGAAATTACTTCCGTAAATGTCTACATCGCTATTTGAAATATTAGCATAATCCCACCCAAAGGCAGGCGCAAAGAAAGAAGGCGAGGCTTCAGTGAATTGTGCCGGCGCCATGTTGTGGAGACGCTGTGTTTCAATGTGAAAGCAAAACCCCTTTGTTTGGCCTTCCGAAAACAGATGAACTTAGGAATCAGTTGTTAACATTTATTCATAACTCTGTTCCTGAGCAGTACAACCCAAAATGTTTGCTTGTGCACAGCGCATTTTACGGAGGACAACTTCCTGAACCTGGGAGAGAACACCACAGGTTATACATGAAGGCTACTCCTGAAAAATTGGCAATTCCCACTTTGCTCAGACAATCTTGCACTCCAGAATCAGAACCTGTAATTATATTTGATTATTTTATGAAGTATCTGCTATTGACTGTTCAAATGCGGAGTTTTGTGATGTGGCTCAGGGCTCAGTTGTAGATCTCTGTGAACATGCCAGCTAAAGTTATTGTGTTGTAGTTTTGATATTCAGCTTCGGGATTTTTTTACCTATAAATGTGTTACCTATAACACACATTCCCACGGCACAGTTACCCGTCTGTATTTTGTGTCTTTTTGTCTGTCGATTTCATAATCCAAATTAAACCGTTATAACACTGTATCTGAAACGTAACGGAGTTACAAAATAAAAACTTACCAATGTGAAATGTTCTGCTCAATTCGTGCTTGCAAGGTTGGTTCCGATTTATCTGTTTGATCATCTACATTTTCTGAATCTGACTCAGGCTCAAACTGATACAGTAAAGCCGACGACTTTATGAACTGTGTTGCTTAGAAGTTCAGAATTGCTTTAGAAGCCATTTCCGACACACGCTTGAGGTTTTTGGCCAATCACAACGTAGTGTGTCAGCTGGCCAATCAGAACACTCTGGGCTTTTCGGAAGGAGGGGTTTGGAGAAACTGGAACACAATCCATGCGTTTCAGGCAGCAGAATGCATTTAATGTACAGTATTTGAAAAACAATGTGTTTTTTGACCATTAAAACATGTTAACCTATTCTATTACACCCAATAAACAAAATAATGAACTTTTAAAAACTTTTTTTTTAAATCATCATATGACCCCCTTTAAACTAAAGTGCGTAAAATTATCAAATCTGGCCAGTTCCAGTGTTAATTTTCAGTTTTTAGTCATAATTTTTGTCTTCTGATGAAAATATGCTTTAAATTTGGTAAATATTTCATCGTGTCATATTTATTAATTTTAGTCAATTGTACTCTGACTAAAATGGCATTGAATATTAAAATCAACAGCATTTTATATTTCTATATTAACTTAAACATACATCAACAAATACATGTGAAAACCGCCCTAGTTGTGAAAACCTGATCTCCTGAAATAATATTACAATAAGTACACTACTGCAATACAACGCTGAATTCTTTATGCTTTAGTTATTCATTGTCCGCGTTTTAGTGCATTGTTACAGAAAGAGCATATTCACGACGTGACTTACCATTCTACCTAGCATGTTAAGTTCAAGTTCACTTGTGCTTTTGCAGTTTTGGGATTCAAATGTGCATTTTTATCTTAAATTTGAGGAATATTTGAAGTTTAAATTTTAATTCCACAACCCTAGAGCAGATGAAAGGACAAAATCAGCGAATAGCTAAAATGTTGCTGGCATACATTCTTATGTAAATAAAACATGCACATAAACATAACGGGCAATATCGAGGTCAGAAAGATGATCAAGGTCATGTCCATATATCTTAAAATAAGTCAATAATGTAATTATCATGACAGGCCTAACACAAAACATCTATAAACCTGAACACATGTGCTCTCAATTTAGTCATTGTTAATTCCTGTCTACTCAGTTACCAGCCTGGAAGGGCAAATCGCACATTCCCCCAGCAAGATGAACCAAGCCAGCTACTTTACCATAACTGCTGCCCTTGCAATATCTCAAGGCAGCTGAACATGCTGCGAAATTCCCACTTGCACATAGAATAGTTAATGGACCCCTACAATTGGCAGGGTCCTGAACAACACAGAAGAGCAGGGCCAATTACAGTACAGGCTCTTGGATTTTTGACCATGGATTGCAACGGCATCATTGGATGACAATGAGATTCAAATTTGTGACCCAACAATAGCATCCACTGGGAGCCATGCATGAAACACACATGAAACCATGTTCATTAGTTGATCAACAATGACCATAAGAAAACAAATATGCTTATAAGCAAACCCACCTTGCATAAGAAGTTCTACTAACCTGAAGGCATGTACTCCCACCACCGGCTGGCACACAGGTCCACCATTTTCACCACCCGCAAATACAGACTTACTGCCTCTTGTAGCTTTCGTGATAGACATTCCATGCACATAATGTCTGGCATAGGCAGATAGCTTAAGAGAGCAGAAAATTTAGATAGCAGGCTGGAATCCATAAATATGATCAGCTAGTATATGTATATTTTTTTCACAATCTGTTTCAAACAAGCTATAAGCTTGCACTGAGTTGTTGATGGGGAAATAATAATAATAATTAAAAAAAAAAAAAATCAGTTCCACAAGACCATATACAATTGAAATTAGCAAGTCCTTTTTCAAGTTAGTTTGAATGAAACAATATGGACCCAACTTATATTTTCATTTGCTCCAATCTCTGTGATGGATGGTGTAAACATTCTTTTCTCAAGCTCACTACTGTAATTCTTTACAATCAGAAAAATACTGTACTGTAGATGATTAGAGTGAATAAGTGGTGTAATATGTATACATTACTAACCGGAATATATGGCAGAGCACCTCATGTGAAAGCTCATTTATGTAATCTTTTGATTCCACTTTTTGCAAAGAAGTACAATTTGTTCCTCCAACCACACTTGTCTTAGTGGATTTTCGCCTAGGGCCCATCATGTCCTGGAGAGTGGTGCAGTCAGTCAAGAACGGCAAGCTACTCAATTCATCAAAGGCAAGCCTCTTTAGGTATTCACATCTGCTATGGTTTCTCTGAAAAAATGAGAGAGAAAAGAAAATATATAAACCAACAAAATACATAAAAGTACTTTTAAAGGAAGAATTAATAGACACTGCTCATGTTTGATAAAAAAACGCAACATTTGAAAGAATAAATTGTAACTAAAAGGAATAAAACAGCAGACAGTAGTGCTGTGGAACATAAGTTCTCGGTGATCTCATCACTACGTCAGATAAGAGTTTGTGTATTTGTTTGCATTCATAAACTATACTACTTTACAAAAATCAAGCACAGTGACCTGTAACTAGTAAATAAAACTAGTAACAGAAGAGGAAGTTTAGAGTAAATAATTCCAGTTAATGGTCACATAACATCAGAGTGGGGAAAAAGTCTGACTCATTGATCAGTCTCTTTGACTGAGGTAGGGTTGTTGGTGCCATATGGACTAGTTTGAGCATTGCATAATACTGCTGATCTTCTGGAACTGTCTCACACACTCTATACAGTTTGCATGGGGTAAAAACATCCAGTGAGCAGCAGTTAACTGTGGTGAGTAGAAAATCATCTGCAAAAGCACAATAGGTTGAAGCTTTACATGGATCTGGAATCACATCTGGTTCCACTCCTGTCTAGGGATGTGCATCGTTAAGGTTTTAACTGTATTACTACTCTTACCGATACTGCTTATCGATCCTGTACTTAACGGTATTCTTATCTGTATTTTGTGTTGTGATTTTTTTTTTTTTTAGAAAGAAACAAATTGAGAACAGAATTAACATTGCTTTATTTTTTTTTTTATAAAAGAATTTATTATTATACATCTATTTGTAAATGCACCAGTGTGAAGGCATTTTTTAGTGTTTAAGACTTACAGTATCTCACGAAAGTGAGTACACCCCTCACATTTTTGCAAATATTTGATTACATCTTTTCATGTGACAACACTGAAGAAATGACACTTTGCTACAATGTAAAGTAGTGAGTGTACAGCTTGTGTAACAGTGTAAATTTGCTGTCCCCTCAAAATAACTCAACATACAGCCATTAATGTCTAAACCACTGGCAACAAAAGTGAGTACACCCCTAAGTGAAAATGTCCAAATTGGGCCCAAAGTGTCAATATTTTGTGTGGACATTATTTTCCAGCACTGCCTTAACCCTCTTGGGCATGGAGTTCACCAGAGCTTCACAGGTTGCCACTGGTGTCCTCTTCCACTCCTCCATGACGACATCACGGAGCTGGTGGATGTTAGAGACCTTGTGCTCCTCCCCCTTCCGTTTGAGGATGCCCCACAGATGCTCAATAGGGTTTAGGTCTGGAGAAATGCATGGCCAGTCCATCACCGACACCGTCGGCTTCATTAGCAAGGCAGTGGTCATCTTGAAGGTGTGTTTGGGTTCGTTATCATGCTGGAATACTGCCCTGTGGCCCAGTCTCTGAAGGGAGGGGATCATGTTCTGCTTCAGTATGTCACAGTACATGTTGGCATTCATGGTTCCCTCAATGAACTGTAGCTCCCCAGTGCCGGCAGCACTCATGCAGCCCCAGACCATGACACTCCCACCACCATGCTTGACTGTAGGCAAGACACACTTGTCTTTGTACTCCTCACCTGGTTGCCGCCAAACACGCTTGACACCATCTGAACCAAATAAGTTTATTTTGGTCTCATCAGACCACAGGACATGGTTCCAGTAATCCATGTACTTAGTCTGCTTGTCTTCAGCAAACAGTTTGCGGGCTTTCTTGTGCATCATCTTAAGAAGAGGCTTCCTTCTGGGATGACGGCCATGCAGACAAATTTGATGCAGTGTGCAGCATATGGTCTGAGCAATGACAGGCTGACCCCCCACCCCTTCAACCTCTGCAGCAATGCTGGCAGCACTCGTACGTCTATTTCCCAAAGACAACCTCTGGATATGACGCTGAGCACGTGCACTCAACTTCTTTGGTCGACCATGGCGAGGCCTGTTCTGAGTGGAACCTGTCCTGTTAAACCGCTGTATGGTCTTGGCCACCGTGCTGCAGCTCAGTGTCAGGGTCTTGGCAATCTTCTTATCGCCTAGGCCATCTTTATGTAGAGCAACAATTCTTTTTTTTCAGATCCTCAGAGAGTTCTTTGTCATGAGGGGCCATGTTGAACTTCCAGTGACCAGTATGAGAGAGTGTGAGAGCGATGACACCAAATTTAACACACCTGCTCCCCATTCACACCTGACACCTCGTAACACTAACAAGTCACATGACACCGGGGAAGGAAAATGGCTAATTGGGCCCAATTTGGACATTTTCACTTAGGGGTGCACTCACTTTTGTTGCCAGCGGTTTAGACATTAATGGCTGTGGGTTGGGTTATTTTGACGGGACAGCAAATTTACACTGTTACACAAGCTGTACACTCACTACTTTACATTGTAGCAAAGTGTCATTTCTTCAGTGTTGTCACATGAAAAGTTATAATCAAATATTTACAAAAATGTGAGGGGTGTACTCACTTTTGTGAGATATGTATATACTGCAGAAAAAAATATTGCAGATTTATATGTAGGCTATTTGTAAAGTAACTGAAAGTAATGTGCATTTAATAGCCTAAATGTTTACATACTGATTTATTTCTTTATTTGGGATTTTAAATTTGATGACTGCATGATGTCCTTTCACTCAAATGAAATAAACATCATAAGGTATGCAAACCAGTTTTTTTTTTAAATGGCGTGAACAATGTTGATTCAACAGGCCTTTAATGAGCAAAAAGCCGTTGGATCAATGTCGGAGATGGACATAGTTTCCGTGCCACAAGAGACCTCGATTATGCGATGATTATATGTCATTGTTATTTGGGGAAGGCTGCCAGTATACATACCTGACATAGATAGGGCAACCAGAGACGAGCTAGCTAGGCAGCATAATGCACTTTTGAAAGATGCTTTGACAGACTGCTCGTGTTTCCGTCCTTACAAGCAAAAATCCTGTTGCACTTTTGGCAATGAGTGTTGTCTACATCAAGTCTAGTGAAGTGTAACAACACTTTTGAACGTTTGGTTCTCTCCACCATCGTCACCATGTATTAAGCGGGAGCTTTCGTGTTGTGTGCGCACTCGCTGTTGCACGTGACAGACAGCCTCCATGCACGAGAGATCTCATTTCTGGATTGCCAAAAACGAAAATGCAGATCAATGTCTTAAAATTATCGCAAATTAGAAATGGTTGGTGAGATAAAATGTGCAACCAAACGTTAATTTAGCAATAATAAATAGGAAATATATATTTTCTTCATTTCTCCAGTACCGAAAGGAGAACCGATAGCATCAGAGATTATCGATACTATGGTCTTTCATAATTTAGCACCGGGGCCAGTTTAATACTGGGTTTCGGTACCCATCCCTAATTCATGTCGGCCAAGAACAGGAATCTGAGGCCACAGTGGCCAACAGCTCAGGAAAATGGGCATTTGAAGATCGGAAACACACTACATCTTTTTTTTTTTTCCCTTCAATTATCCCATTTCTGTGAATCTGTACATACTCAGGGTATCTGCACTTCAAATTGAATACTTTTTAATACCATATTCAAGACATTAACAAAACATTTTAAGACCTGCATGTCACTTCAAACATGCTACACGACACATCAGCTATAAAGGATTGTGTACATGCATATACATCCATTTCTGGGTTTAGGTAAGTTATAAATTTACAGGATAAAAATCTATATAGATATATGAAAGAGGTGTATAAAAATATATAGAGTGATTGATTATGGCAGTCAGAAGAGAAAAAGATGTCAAATTTACCATCACTCCCTCAGCAGCTCCTCAGAAACCCCCTCGCAGGAATGTTTACTAGTTTTTTTGTAATGTAATGCCAGGATAATGTAATGAGTAGTGTTATAAATGTACATACATTTTTGTAAAGAAGAATATGTATAAATATCTTAAAAAACCTTTGTTATTTTGTAATATTACTGTTGCACTGAATAATACTTAATAATAAAATTTTATTTGGGGTACAAACAGTAATATAACAATAGTAATATATTTCTGACTTGGTTCACTTTTATGTGTTAAACCTTGTGGCTTTTATTTTGGCGGAAAATCGCAGGACATCCTTTTTGTCGAATTTAAGATAAAAATGCACATTTGAATGCAAAAACTGTGCATTTGAATTTAAGATGTGTAGAAAGCACAAGCACCAATTAAAACATAAAAACATACTGTTTAATAAATAAAAAAACACAAGATATTAACAATACACTAAATGTTTTTTGAAGAAAAATCTAAAAAGAATAATTCTCATGTTTCAAATAATCCATTAATGTCAGAGATTGAGCCTCCTAAACCGTGTGAGCTGAAGCTGAATAGTGAATGAACACTGCTAAACTGAAGCACTTTACTAGCAGGTTAATTAACCTCACCCAAAATGCATCCTATACATAAGGTTAATCAGAAATAAACAACATAAATGTAATATTACAACTTGCGTCTGAACAAAATGATGTGAATGCACAAGTGAACTTGAACTTAATTAAGGCAATAGGTAGAATGGAGTCACGTTATGAATACGCTCTTTCCGTAACAATGCAGTAAAACACAGAAAATGAATAACTAAAGCATAAAGAACTCACAATATTGTATTACAATAGCGTACTCATTGGAATATTTCAGGAGAGCAGGTTTTCACAAGGGCAGTTTTCACATGTTTTAAGATGTTTAGGTTAATCTATAAAATTTTTGAATATTTGGTTTATTTTTGCATTTTCTCATCAACTAAAATGCCACTGACTAATATACGATGCCATATTAGTCAGAATAAAGTTGACTAAAATGAATAAATCTGACATGACGACAAAATAGACTAAATTTAAAGGATATTTTCGTTAAAAGACAAAAACTATGCTATTATATTACAATTATATCAGTGGCATAAAATGGTCTTAAAATGACTATCATTTATCGCAATAATTTCTAGGACAATATATGGTCCAATAAAATTAGTTATCGTGACGGGCCTAGGCGTCCCTCCAAAATTTACAAAAGGACAAGACAAAAAGCTTACCAAAAGTCTGCCAAGAGACCAACTGCAACATCAAAGGAGCTGCGGGAATATCTGACAAGTACTGATTACTCTCTGCATGTGATGATCTCTTGTATTCTTCACATGTCTGGGCTATGGGGTAGGGTGGCTAGATGGAAGCCCTTTCTCACAAAAAATATCCAAGCCCAACTAAAATCACCCCAAACTATGTGGCAAAACCTGTAATGTTCTGATGAGACCAATTCATAACATGTATAAAAACTGCAGAATACCAAAAAGGTATTTTTGGCACAAAAAAAGCACATCAACAAACGAACGCTATATCTGGTGAAGCATGATGGTGGCAGCATCATGCTTTAGGGCTGCTTTTCTTCAGCCAGAACTGGGGCTTTTATCAATGTGGAGGAAATCACGAAGAGCTAAAAATACCAGCCGATTTTAGTACAAAACATTCAGGTGTCTGCTCGTAAGCTGAAGACGCAAAGGACAGTCTCCTGTTCTTTCAGTACAACAGTGACGCAAGGCGTACATCCACTCAAGGAAAGTCTTAAACAAAAGTTAAATAATGTTTTTTAATGACCTAGCCAGAGCTCAGACCTGAATCCAACTAAAAATCTGAGGGTTGGCCTGAAGCGGGCTGTACACAGGAGATGCCCTCACAATTTGACATATCCAGAACGTTGTTGCAAGAAAGCCTGGGAAAATACTGACAAGTCAAGATGTGCCATGCTGACAGACTCTTACCAAAAAAAAACTAACTGGTGTAATAAAATCAAAAGGTGCTTCAAAAACATATTCATTTAGGGGTGTTCACACTTCTGCAACTAGGTTATTGTAAATTTTTTATTTGTATTCCCTAAAAAGCTTCTGATTGTTTTTCACTGTTTGTATCCGATGGCAACTGGATGGAGTCCATCATGGTCGCAGGTTGGTTTCGGCTTAAGAGTTTCTTAGGTTAAAGTTACCAGTAATACTGAACAAAAGAAAAAGCAAAGGTCTGAAAAACAGAAGATGAAACAGACAGGACTAACTAAGGAATCTTCCTCATTGCAAGCCAGCGGGTTCACTGTGCCGTGGGGCAGAATGAGGGAGAAGCATGTTGATATAGACCAGGTTAAGTTTAGTTTTCTCTTTAGGAGACAGTCAGTGTGAGTTAGGATGATCCTGAAGCAAGTCAGTGTAGCAGTGTCATGGACATGGGGAGTAAGCCATACCAGCCTGATCCAAAATTCATTGAAGTACAGCAACTCCAGTATCAGGCAAACTGGTACAGTCAATATTCATAGCTTCACTTCAGTCCAACACTGAAAAAGGTTATTTGTTAGCAAAGCTGCAGATACCCTAAGAGGAATGCCAAATGAGGCAAGAGGCTTATTCGATGAGGTTGAGAAGCTTGTTAGGTTGTTGTTAGTCGTCCCTGTGGCCTCAGCTGAAGCAGAACGAAGCTTTAGTGCACTCAAAAGACTGAAAACTTGGCTGAGATCTACCATGTCTCAGCAGCGCATTAATAATGTAGCTGTATGTCATGTACATCAAGAGGCCCTTGACCAAGTAGATCTTAAAGATATTTGCTAACAGTTTGTATCCGTCAATGACCGACGTAGGCATCTGTTTGGATTGTTTAAATAGACACCAAGGACCATCATGAAGAATGTTGTTGGATGCAAAACATTTTTTGTTTTTTTTCCTCTTTTCCATTAACAAGTAATTCCATAGTTTACTTTCTTTTAGTCTTTGATCTGTTGCTTTGTATAATTTGTATTTAAATGTAAATACAGATCTTAATGTAAATATAGATGTTATATTTTAATAAACCAGTTGGTTGTCAACATTAAAAACAGTCCTTTTTTGGGTGTCCCTACCAATATTGAGACCAAACCTACGCCCATGCTTTTGTCCTTGCTCATCCGAGTGGAGCCAGCATTAAGAAGGCCAGGTGGTTGATCTCAAGAGATAGCACATATTTCCAGCAGATGATCAGAGAAAGTCCAGAATGGTGTCTGCAGAGCCTGTATCCCTTTTCTGTGAGTGAATCTGCGATTTATTGTTTGAATGTCTGAAGGGATGTGTTTGGATTGCGCTCCGTATAATGTGGCTCAAGCTGTTTATGACTTTATTGGCTGCCTGGCTGCCTTAAGGTCTTACATGTGTCATACAGGGTTAAGTGTTTGACTAGCCCAGGTGAGAATTGGGAGGCAGCAAGTTGTTGAGTAATCTGCCTCAGGGAAGAAACTGTTGGAGTCTGCTGGTGATGGCACAGATAGTCCTGTACCTTCTGCCAGCCGGCAGGAAGATGAAGAGTCCATGAGAGGGGTTGTCCGCAATACTGATGGCTTTGCGGGTGCCCTAGTTATTGAATGAAGTAACAGACAAATGCTATCGAGGTAGGAATGTTTGGGAGACCAGGCCTGATTATCAGCTGAGCTGCCCTCACCACATGGTATAGATCCTTCCGCTCAGCAACTGTGCAGCTGGCATATTGCACGGTCATGAAGTGGAAGAGAATGCTCTAGATGGTTGTAATCAAATTTGAACTTATAATACTGATAAGAAGCACAGTGTCTACCTCCTTTATGTTTCTCAGTGTGTTGAATGTGCTGTTAGTAAAAAATGTACAACAATAAGGATAAACAATTAAAAAGATCTTTTGATCGACTTAACCATAGTGATAAAGATCACCTCACCTTACTGAAAGACCTGTAAGCCTTAACACGTAGTAATTGCCCTCTCCTACTAAAACACGCTGTTAGAAAAACATGAAATACCTTCATTACTTTAAACATCCTTAATTTTTAATACATATTATAACCCACGGAGGCTGCCATTACCTGACATGTGAAATGCACTTTGAGTCGAGGACGTAAAATGGCTGCACTTGAGCACTCAAAAGAATTAGCTACTAGCCCCCGCAGCAGGAAATGAATGCCACACTGTCAGGATGTTATGGATCAGTGGATTACTATGAGGCTTCATATGAGGTGAGTTGCCTTGTATGTTGGTGGTCTGACAGAGACATGGATTGTAGCTGCTGTCGTGATTCTATCTCAAAACGGTTTATATCAACCAAATCACAAGAATTTTAGCTTTCCAAAGATACGAGTACCTTTGTACAAACAGAAGCTGTGTAGATAGCATAGATTTGCTCATAACATGGCGCTGGCGGGCCGTCGGAATATTAACAGCATAAGGTATACGATGGTGAGATGGCTGATAATCTCAAATTATTGATATCAGAATGCGTTTTGTCATAAAACGATAGTTTAATCCATATGCTTACCTTGAACAACAAATGCTCTCGGGTGGCATAGATGTGCATTTTTCTACACACCATTGATTTTGCCCCACTCTCGCCTCCTCACCTCTCTGATAGTCTTCATTTTGCTGTACATTTTGAGTAATGTCTTCTATATTAGCCTCCTCGCTTATGTTACGCTCGGGTTCAAATTGAAAAGGCTGAAGACATGTTTATATCGCTGTAGGGTCGCTGGAGAATCAAGATTGTTGCAACCATTTGACATCACTACCCAGAATGCATTGCAGCATAAACAGCAATGGCAGCCTACACGTGCAAGGTTGTGGTTTTTTTGTTTGTTTGTTTGTTTGTTTTAAACTGACATCTAGAATGTTTTTGTATAGCGGATTCATATGCCATAGATGTCAGCGTTAATCTACTAAGCCATACAAGTCTTCATAGTCAGGGTTCCCTTTAAGAAAATGAACTAATCAGCAAGAGGGGAAAAAAAAAAGTATTAACTTAAATATTTAACTTTTAAGAACATTTTGTAATTATGGTACTAAAAATACTTTTTTTTTTTTTTTTTACTAAAAAAAAAAAAAAGTATTTTTAGTACCATAATTACAAAATGTTCTTAAAAGTTAAATATTACAATATTAAAAGTTTAGAAGTCAAAAACATTAGTGAACTACTTACAAATAAAACTGTCACAGCCATTTTTTCAGTCTGGTCAGTCTACCACAAATTCAAAATATAAACTTTAAACATGAGAAACAAGAATCTCTAGTGAAGTATTTACAATTAAAACAGATCAGTCACAAGCAATGCGAGTCCTCCCATGTCTGTGCCCTTTTTGCTGTGCCATTTTTCAAAGCAGTTTCACCGTGTCACATCACAGGCTGTGCACTGCCATGGACTCCACATCATCTTTTTAACCACCTTTTGGCAGTGCTCACAGGACCTGACCCTAACCCTTCATGCTTGTGCATGTTGGGTTGGAAATGGCCACAGGCAAGTGCTGCACTGTCTGCCTGACATTTCTGCTTGGACACCCAGTAATCTCTGTCCCATAAACACTTTGTGTGTCACGGGTTCTGATCTCTTGCTTGGGTGATCTCCCAGTGCAGAAAGTACAGTAAGCATTTGTGGTGGCAATGTCCAGAAAGTTAATAAAGGAACGTCCAGTACCAACGAAATGTCTTTTGTGTGGTACAATACTGCAGACAAGCCAGCTCCACTCATATCTGTTATATGCAATAACTGCAGAACTGCATGGAACATTTTCCATAGTCCAGTTCTCGTCTCTGGTTTTCACCAGCCTTCAGACAGTATTCCCTGAGAAGGTCCAGTGAATTGTGGAGCATTGTGGACACCTCTCGAGAGCATCCACTTCACAAACAGAAGAGGGATCTCTCTGCTCCATCTGATTGATCCCCAAGGGATTTGTGGTGCAGAGCATTTTGACTGGTTTGGGGGCAGCCATTCTGGTTGACCCATATGGCTAACAAGTGCCAAAGTGTGCCTGTGACAAGTCTGTGAAAAACCTGGGATTAGTATAAAAGTTGCCCACATACATGTTGTATCCAGTTCCCAGTAGGGATGTCACGATACCAAAAATCTAGTAGTCGGTACCGATACCACCAAAAGTACCAATTTTATTGGATACCGGTACTCGATACCAAAGTCGTATAAAATTAAATTAAAAACTCTCCTGGAGAACATCCTCCACTGGGTGATACTGCCAAAAAAAAGAGGGGGGGGGATATTTTAGTTATCAATCACTGACAATGCGTGGTGGCTACAGTGGAGGTGCACTCCTAAACGCACTGACATACACACACATATACACACACATATACACACACACCTTATACTCTGAATGCAAGAATTAGTTTAAATTCACTGATATGGTGGCAGGCCAAAAAGATTTATTAAAACCATTAACATTTGAATAATTATTAGTGACGTTAGGCTACATTTAACTGAATGGAGATGCATGGTGGACCATTAGGAGGTAGTTTATAACACTGCAATGCGTTAGCGTCGTTAACAAATAACTGGCTATCACAAACATGACATGGAGCATAACGTTAGCTGGTTTCACGGCTACAATGCCAGCTGCCTCAAACAAACGTAATATAGGACCATCTTTCATCTTTTTTTGGCTTCGCCAAATTCCAGGTGTTTTCTCGCTTTGTTTGAAATGAACAACAGCATCGGTTGCACACCGGCTTCAGAGCATCAACTATATGTTTGTTGTCATCCGCCTCGAATGCAAAGTATTTCCATATTCCATACCACGTTTCCTGCCAACGAGTCAGGACGGATCTAAACTTCTGTAGTGTTTCCTGTGCGCTTGTAGGCGTTCTTCTTCTTCTTCACCACTTGTGGACCGACAAACACTTGCGCGTATTTGCTGCCCCCTTCAGTTCCGGAAGAATTGCATTCTCTGTACTTCATTACCATAGGTACCTACGCTATTCCAGAAAAACAAGTACCGTCACGTTTTAAGAATGTTGGTACCGACTTGGTACCGAAGTATCGGTTCTCGTGACATCCCTAATTCCCAGGTATGCTGGATTTACAAGAGCCATAACACTGTCATACGATTTCCATTTGCTTCCCTTGTTTTTTATTTTATTAGATATTGAATTTTTAAAAAGGTAATAAACCGGTATTAACCGGCTAATGGACACTTTCTCATTATATAAACATACACATAGTCATGTGAAAAAATAAGGACACCAGAGGGAAATTGTTGCCTTTGTTTTTGACATATCTGAACAAGCAAACATTTGATCATCTTTGAAACAGTGTCTATTAGTGAAATCGATATACTTGAACAAAACCACAAAGAAAAGTAGCTTTTCAACCATGTATTCAACAGAAATATCAATAGATATAATATCAATCTTTGGAAAAAGTAAGTACACCCTTGGGCTCAGAAGCAAGTATTGCCCTCTTTAGCAGAAATAACTTCTTGTAAGCATTTCACATAATTGTCCACCAGTCTCGAGGGAATTTTTGACCACTCTTCCATGCAATATTCTTTCAGTTGCAAGAAGTTTGAGGGTTTTCTAGTATGTACTGCCTGTTTCAAATGTACTGCCCCCACAACATTTCAATGTGATTCAAATCTTGGCTTTGTCTAGGCCATTACATAGCACCCAATTTCTTCTTTTTGAGCCATTCCTTGGTGGATTTGCTTACGTGTTTAGGATCATTATCCTGTTGAATGGTCCATTTCGATTCAGCTTCAACTTTCAGACAGATGGCCCTCACATTATCTTTAAGCATTCTTTGATATCATGTAGAATTCATAGTTCAAATCAATGAATGCAAGTTGTCCAGTCTCCAAGGCAGTGAAGCAACCCCAAACCATAACATTTCCACCACCGTGCTTCACAGTTGGTATGAGGTGCTTCTCCTCAAAAGCTGTCTTTGGTCTGCACCAAACATGTCTGCTATTACTGTAGCCAAACAATAGATATGCATACAAACATCTTTGATTCATATGTCCACAGCACATTATTCCTAAAGTTCTGGTCTTTGTCTATATGCTCATTGGCAAACTGTTGTCTTGCAAAGGCTTTTTCCTGGCACACATCCCATGCAGGTCAAATTTGTGCAGTCTCTCTGATTGTAGAAGCATGCCCCTTGATACCAACAGCTGCAAGACTTGCTAGCAGATCCTGTGATGAAATTTTGGGGTTGTTGAAGACTGTATTTGCTGGGACGGCCAGTCCTGGACAAATTGGCAGTCATTTGAATCTGTGCCATTTGTAGATTATTTTCCTTACAGTGGAATGATGTATTTCAAATAATTTGGAGATCTTTTTAAATCCCTTGCCAGACTCAGGCATCCACAACCTTTTTCTGGCCTTATAGAACTCTTTACATCCTGGCATGACAACACACACCTCAATAACAAAGGGAACACCAGACACTAGATATGAGAGGGTTATAAATAAGACAAGTTCCACCTGCACTCCCTAAGCAGGTTCTTATCACTGGCCCCCAATCTTCAACACCTGACCTCAATTTTTTGGATGTGAAGGTGTGAAAAATGTAGGGGTGTACTTACTTTTTCCATGTGACTTATCTGCTTTTTGTTAAATTTAATTGTGAAAATGACTACAAAATATAAATTGTGTGTAATTTGATATACTCCATCACCATCGTTTCTACGAGGATGAAATGTTTGCTTATCCAAACGTAAAAAAAAATTTCCATGGGGTGTACTTATTTTTATCAGATGACTGTATATAAATATGTACACACACACTTGAAAGTTTGTGAATCATTTAGAATTTAATATTTCTGCATAAATATGACCCAACATCAGATTTTCACCCAAGTCCTCAAAGTAGATAAAGAGAACCCAGTTAAACAAACGTGACAAAAATATTATACTTTGTAATTCATTTACTGAGAAAAATGAACCAATATTACATATCTGTGAGTGGCAGAAGTATATGAACCTTTGCATTAAGTATCTGATGTGACCCCTTGTGTGGTAATAACTGCAACAAAGCATTTCCTGTAAGTGTTGATCAATCCCTCACATCGGTGTGGAGGAATTCTAGCTCGCTCCTCAGTGCAGAACAGCTTCAACTCGGATATTGGTGGGTTTCCTCAGATAAACTGCTTGCTTCAGATCCTTCCACAACATTTTTACTGGCCTAAGGCAGGGGTGTCCAAACTTATCCAGAAAGGGCTGGTGGGGGTGCAGGTTTTCATTCCATTTTTGTTTCCTTTCTTATGCTGGAATTAGTGCTGGTCAATTTCCATGAGTAATGTGGTTAATTCAAAATACTGTTTTAATGCGATTTTCCAAATGTTATGATCCACATTGTACATTTGTTATATATAAAAACACACTGTTGTCTTCTGTTTTTGTGTCTCATAGTAAATAGTTTTAGATCTTCAAACAAAATACAACATAAAACAAAGGCAACCTGAGTAAACATACAATACAGGTATGTTGCATTATTTTTTATGGATGCACAAAAAAACCCAGAATTAAACTCCAGTCCTAAATTAATAATAAAAACTCACTTTCACTGCACCTTGTGGTTTCTGTTACTCACTGCCTTTAGACATATTTTATTTGTGTTTGATCATAGTGTTTTAATTAGCATTACAGATCTTACTTGCACTCCCACTCTGCAACACCGCGTCTACACTGCACGGCCTCGTTACTAACACATCACTTCAGTTATAATAAACTACAGAATTTACATTGCAAGCGTGCAAATACAGGATATAATGACAGCAAACTTAAATTAAACTAAACCTTTTAAGCAACTTGCACCAGTTTTCCCTTCCTCTTGCACATTGGATTTGCACAGCATTTTGGATATAAACATAACTTTGTGCTTGTGCAGCACTGTTTGATCTCCGCGGTGTTTAATATAAAATGCCCCCCTGCCTTAGAGGACTTTCTTCCTCAGTCACTTGAGGATTTCGCCTCCGTCTGATGGTGACTGAGGTCATGTTGGGAATAAAAGGTAAGGCTGACAAACAGTAAACTGAAGAAAGTCACTGTCAGTGACTCTGGGTATTAGGCTAAAGCTAGCGGCGTCAAATTACGTGCGTATCGATTAGTTGTTGCAGCTGTAAACATAACATAAAACAACGTCAATGTTTCAGACTACTGACTCAGTGGGATGGTTGGCTTGTATAGAGGATGCAAGGCAGTCCAGTCATTGCTTAGTAGGGCTGAAGAAAAGACACAAACTATCTTCACCCAGGAGCCTGGCTCTATAATTGTTCTTCAGGTACACAAGAGCTGAAAAACCAGCCTCATAGAGACGGTAAATGTGATATGGCAAAAGTTTTTTTTCACTGCCCTGCCACTCAATTCTCTGTATTCGGCATACACGGATATTCAAAAATCTGTCAGTGGCTTCTATGTGAACACTCGTTCAAAGTAAAAGTTTTCCCCACAACCCCCCTGCTACTGCTTTGCAACCCCCCAGGTTTACGAACCGCTGGTCTATAAAGTCTTTGTATGCTGTAGCATTAATATTTTCCTTCACTAGAACTAAGCAGCCTAAGCCAAATCTGTTTCAGGATGACAATGCCCCTGTACACAAAGCAAGGTCCACAAAGACATGGTTTGTCAAAGCTGGAGTGGAAGAAATTGAGGGAAGAAATTGAGTGAAGAAATCTGCATGGGGTCTTGCCCTCAACCCCACTAAACACCTTTGGGGTAAATTGAACACCAACTGTATGCCAGGTCTTCCTGTCCAACATAAATCCCCAAACTCACTAATGCTCTCATGGATGAATGGGCACAAATCTCCAAAGACACGTTCCACAATCTAGTGAAAAGATTTCTCTGATGAGTGGAGGCTGTTATAACAGCCGGGGGAGATGGACTAGCTCCCTATTAACACCTATGGTTTTACAAAGGGATGTTCAGGTGTCCACATACCCTGAGCCATATAGTTTATATTACCGCAAAGGACTACAGCTAGAGCCAACATCCGTATTATTTGCAAATTGTTATTTCTTTGGCACCGTCGGAATACGACTTCAGACTAGTACATCACAATATACTAAAAAACACCTCCTGAATGCCAATTTAGACCAGACAGCAATGTCAGAGAGGACAAAAAACGGTCATGTTAATCAAAGCGGACTTAACACTGGAAACTTTCAGCATTCAGAGCATCTATTTAAAATAAAAACAAATATTTTTGCTGTGTACAGCTGTGTATTCACACAATATTTTGTAGTGCATGCCTATAATCTAAACAGCACGTGGGTGATATTTCAGCCTTGTGTAACAGTTCGCTCTCCGGCATCAGTTAAAATCCAAACTTTGTGAACGAGTGAAAATCTTATGAGATGAATGAATATAATGTGATCATTTACAGTGATAATACATGTTTGTCATAATCTGGCTGTCATTACTGATGTTTCTATTTCTGTAAGGTATTTTTACTAAACTAGTGCAAGAAAGAACAGAAACGAATGCTCCAATTCACAACATGCACTGAAGCTTTTGGTGTAAAATGGGCTTTGTACGCGTGAAACGTTTACATGACCGGCACCTACAATTCAGTAAACCTGCTGTGTCATTACTCTGCTTTTGCTTACTTGAGGTTTTGTTAAATCGCCTACACCATCACTGTAAAGAGAAACAGTACTGCAATGTTACAATCACTGTACCAGTCTGCAGATGAGACTGTCTGTGTACAGGTCAAACCAGATCCCTATCCTCACCTACAGCCATTAGCTGTGGATACTGAGAGAAAAATTAAAAGAGTACATTTGGTGGAAATGAGGTCTCTCCATAGGGCTGCTGGGCCTACTCTCTGTGAGGTGTATTTTACCTACTTACTGTAAATTAGTGAACTGAGATCTTTATTGTTTTCTATCATTTACTTAACATTTTAGATTACGGACAGAAATGAATAATAAAGTGTGCACATGAACTTCTCTAGTGTTTGTACTTTTTATGAATTTTAGCTGCATTTTTCTAACTCTTACCGTAAAACACTGTATATACGCGCACTTTAATATACGATTGCACCGAGCAACAGAATCATTACATCCGCTGGGTGGACAGCTACCAACCAACCGAACAAGATTCTTCAAACAGTTAACTTGGATAATTTCCAAATAATTGCATCACGCAAATCACCAAAAAAAAATAAACAACCCCAAAACAAAACAAAACAGTTACCGAAGAAAGATTCGAACTGCTAACGTTAGTTAGCGAAGACAATAGCGACGAAGACATCAAAGTCAAATTACATGTTGACATGTTAGATACATGCAGCAGGTACAGTTTGCTTTCATGGAGATATCGAAATTCAAAGATGAAAGCTGTGACAACAATGCCACAGAAAGAATTTGGTACAGAGAGAATTTGGAATATCTCACCTGTTTTCGGGCAGACTCCAAACGCTCCTGGTTGTAAGTTGTTATGGAAACGCGCACCGGCTTGATCAATAATAAAGCATTAATACAGCTCAAATTAGTCAGCAGATTTTTCTTCTTTAGGCAACATTTTGTCTAAAACAAACTGCAGGCTCACTGACAAGCAAAAAGACGAGCAAGCAGCCCCCTTTCGTGATTTTATTGGCGGATTGCAAAGGAACTGAAGAAGTTGATACTGCCATCTACTGTAATGGAGTGTGTACGGTAACGCGGCAACAACAATGCGGAAGAGGTACGGTGGCGTTTTAGGGTCATTGTTGTAAAAATTCAAAATACAATATTTCAAGAATAAAGGCGTAACATATCGAGAATAAAGTCATCTATGATATTATGAGGGGAAAATGCAGTATTTCGAGAATAAAGTCCCTGAAGTCGTAATATTGAGAATAATGTTTAAATAATTAGTATTTTTTAAAACACAATACTGTGACAAAATGTTACATAAAGCAATGTATGACTGTGCATAAAAAATAAAACTGCGCTTAAGGAAGGACAAGATGAATTTGAAATTGTCTCATATGTTGAAGGAGAAATCACAGAAGGAGAAAATTCTGATGCGCTCAGTACAGCAGTTGAGCCATAAATGCATGGCCTCACATAATAAAGATTTTTTTATACAGTGCAGGTGAATGCTTGAATCTGATTGGTCAGAAAGTGTACATTATTGTCATATAATAGCACAGGTAGTTCTGGCTGTAACATGAACTTTAAAATTTTCAGGTACACGCCTCTCTGCCAGACTCTCTGCTTACTGGTGAATGAAGAGAACCAGAGATACATAAAACTTGGGGTTAGCTAATGGCAGGGCTGTGCATTAGTACGTCAGTCCCCCTTTCTACCTCACAAAGACTCAAATATGTGTTAATGCAGAAGTATCCAACTTATTAACTGCATCCAGATGGACTCGGTGTGTCCAAAGGTTTTTGTGTAAGACTTCTGTTTGGCAATTTCCAGTTATTTTAGCTGGCTAACTTACATTCATCACAGCATCCACTGACACTGCCATATTGCCATATCCCGGAACGAGCCCCCAGAAAACTGTTAGGATTTGTGAATAGAGGATCTCCATATATGGTTTTCAGGTTTTAAGTCATTGGAATATGGGCAAATGCTATTCAGGAAGATATATAAATGCACATAAATGGTATTCAGTGAGACAAAGGAATGCACAAATGGTGAGGGGCTTTATCTGTCTGTACCTGAGCACATAGAGAAGAAAGGTGCCAACACAGGAACCAGGAAACAGAGAGGGAGGGGGGAATGTGTTCACAGAAAGGGGGGAGTGTTCACAGTAAACTTATCACATATAATTAGAGATGCACCGATAGTGACAGAACTATCAGTATCGACCGATCTCAGCTGATACCGATTATTCAAAGTGATATCAGTCGATACTGATAGTTCTGTCTTTTATACCTTCATTTAAATTAATAATAGCCTAATTAATTCCACAATTCTTAAAAAAATGCATATAAAAACTTTATTCTCTCCATTTCAACAAGTTGTTTCACAGTAACTGGTCTCATAAACAGCAAACACATTACTCAAATTAACATTAACACATTAACTAAATTCTGAAGATTAAAGTACGATTTCTTAACTTATTGAATGATATTAATTCATATTAACAGTATTAATTGACTGAATTCTAAAAAACCTCCTGTTAGGCTTCACACTCACTCACCACAAACAAAAGCATTTCTACTTCATCATTGAACATCAAACTGGTAATATATAATATCAACTTTTTTTTATATATTGACATTAACTGGATATGAAATATACTACTCTACAAATATATATTTTCTGTGCAATATATACTTTTTTGTCAACTCATCTTCATTTAAATTTTTCAACAGTGTACTAGCACATTAATTCAGGGCGAGCAGCGTGGAAAAAAAACATTTTTTGACTCGATGCCAAAACTCCCGCTTCACTGCTGCAGCGTCAGGTGTAAAATTTTATCAGTGCAGAGATTACAGCGATTATAAACTGCAGTTTTGTCATCATTCCACACAAGAGACATCATCTTTACACACAGGACGAAATCGATGTGTGTTTTCCCGCCCTCTTTTGTTTGACAGGATATAATCGGCCCTGATCATCGGACGTTTTTAATTGCCTTTATCGTCCGATACTGATTATTGGCCGATACATCGGTGCATTTCTACATATAATGTCTCATTAATGTTATTAGTTATGGATTCAATGAAAACTGTTATTGTAGCACAGTAAGGGGATGCCATAACAACTGTTACAAAAGAAAAAAAAGTTTTCTTAGACCCGTTGTGTTTTGGCCATCAGAGTTGAATGTGGATGTGAGATGACAAAGGATCCCCAGCCATCCCCTAAACATGAAGATGCTCTTTGGCTTTGGTTAAAAGTTTGAATCTACAAAAACCACTCAAGCAACTGTACGGTTGCTCTTTTTTCAATTTGTGGAGAGAAGGCCTATGGAGGAGTACCATGGGCTCCAGTGCTCTGGGTAAAAGCTCAGAGAGGGCTATTGTCAGGAGGATATTAGCATATAAATGTAATTTAAACGGCATGTAAATTAGGTTTAATGTTATTGAGATTAAGCTAATTGTTTGCCCAGTTGTGGAGGAGCGGATGCAGACAAGGATTTAGTTATTTCAGGAGTTGTACTTTCTTATTTCCTATGTGCACTTTTCATGTGCGTTTTCAGCCCATTGAGAATGAATGGGGAATAAAACACAGGTGTCACAGCTCGGACATTGTTTGACTGATGTCCTCGTATCACATATCCTCTCATACATCTTATTGAGTAGACCTGGCATATACACATCGTGTTTCCGAATTCCGAAAGTCCAGAAAATGGCATTATTCCAGCCCTTTAGAGAATATTGAGAAGTACTGAATCACCCTCCCTCCCCCCCTAAAACCTACACCGTCAGTGACACAGACATGAATGACATGTCCAATTGTTCGGCTTCGTCCAGAGAATCACGAAATCGCATGGGAATTGATCCCATGTCAGGTGCATGGTAGCTCTGCTGCCACTGGTGTGTGTAAACAGTGTAAAGCGGTTTGTAGAACCTCTAAGGTTAAAAGGCACTATATAAGTGCAGACCATTTACCATATACTAATGTAAAACGAGTCTAGATTAGCAAACAGAGACACTGTTTAAGATTTACTATTTCCATAGGAAATATTTGGCTATTCCTGCACTGTTCACAGACACTAATCATACCTCAAATCGCTTGGTTAGGAGATGTGTGGATAGGGTGTTCTGGGTGGTTGCTAGGGTGTTGCTAGGTCGTTGCTACGGTGTTATGGGTGGTTGGTAGGTGGTTGCTAGGGTGTTATGGGTTTTTTGCTAAGTGGTTGCAAGGGTTTTCTGGGTGTTTGTTAGGAAGCGATAGATAGATAGATAGATAGAGATGAAGTGAGAGTCTCTGATACAGGTATTAATATAAATACATTAATAAAATCTTTATAAATTCGTGAAAATATATTAGGACAGGAATAATGCCACTGATTGAAATGTACCACTCGAAAAGAACCGCAAAGAATTACATACAGTTTGTGGTACAGTAAGAATGTAGTTTCGGCCTTTAATGTGCAGCTCAAATAACCATCATAGATAAACTATACCATCTGCCTAAAATCGATATCTTTTTTACAGATGGTCATTGAGTCTGTCCCTAAAAATTATTTTCCTTTGAAGTGTCATTATTTGCACTCCGAGCTCCACAGGATTCCCCACAAATAGTGAAGCTTTCACTACAAACACTAAAGGGTTAACTTTGATGTGTCAGATTTATTTCACTTTGCTAGCAGCTGATCGGTCCAATTTGGGTTAGAGTTTTCTTACCCAAATAAAACCTGGTCCGGAGCAGGGTAGCATAAGTTACTATGGCACTGAAACCTGCTAAACACCAATCCACCTTCTTGAAACCTAAAAACCAGAGTTTGCTCAAACTTACCTGGGTAACCACCGAAACTGGCTTCATGAAACAGGCCTCAGAACAGTATGTTAGCTTTCTCAAGCCCGATGTTCCGCGTCTCCAGACTTAAGCCAGTCCTTTGTAGTCCCTTAGGGGCTCCCACCGTGCCTGCCCTGCCCCTTCCCTGTATTATAGATGGCACCCAGTACCTGGTCAATTTGGAGGGGTACAGTACAGAGGAGCGCTCATGGGTCCCATCACGGCACATCCTGGACACAGAGTTCATCAGGGACTACTGTATGGACCGGGCTGTGGGCTACTTAAACCCTCAGGTTTTGTCACTCGGCGTGTGGACATGAAGTCTGTGCCATGTATTGGAGTGGTAATTTCTCAGAGAGGTATATTTTCTACAAGCTAGATCAGAGTTAAATATTTATTGAGGTTCAGGACTAGAGGACTTAGTACTGAGGCATTTATTTAAAATGGGCTTATTTACCCCAATTCAGCGAGAGCTTCTCCTCGTGAAATCCAATCAAGTTTGAGTTCCATCTCTTGTCTCAGTGGCTTGTGTTAGTTTGCCCATTTATTCAGCCAGTGCATCCAGAGCATGAACCGGGGCTTGGTGGTGTCTTTAGCACGCGCTGCTCATAGCTTGCTAACCCAGCAAATAGCCCAGTGGTTAGTGTGCCTGTGTGGGGTGCACAAGCACCTTGGTTCATGTCCTGCTACCGGCAACATCAGTTGAGCTTGCGCTTAAACCACATGTACTCCTCTTTTTGCACCCCTGCCACGGGCTCAAGTCTCTTGCAGTCTGGAACTGATTTCTTCAAGAATTGCCCTAGCAGTAAACAGTTTAAAAAAAAAAAAAAAAACAGTACGTTTTTTGTATTATTCTTTTACTGTTCCTTCATAGAAATTGTGAAATGTGGCACAGGAGACCAGAAAGATTTTTGTTCTTTTTCTTTTTAAAATAAATTTGCTGAGTATAGATTTTATGTGAGGGGGACTGAGAGGGGGCATGGAAATTGGCAGGGGATTCTGGTAGTTCTCAAACTAGACTTGTTCCATTACTTATTAAACACGCACTATGTTTTGGGGATAAATCCAGTCAGCCCATCATGGCCTTGATTTAGCCAAAAAATAGTCATTGAAAATTGGGCTTTGTTTAGACCATCTGATTTGGTCCAAATTTATCCCAATTCCCAGTTTATCCAAAGATGGACTTCTGTTTTGGACAACATACAGTATAGCTCTAATAAATCCATGAAAAATAAGGTCACATTGCACCAAGTGGGGAATTATATCTTGATGAAAATGTGGTGTGTACACTAAACCTAAATGAGTCTTTCTGAACATTTTTTAACATAATCACTGCTGTTCCAGAACTTACCCATAAATATATTTATATAAATATGTTCAAAAAATGTCATACAAATAACTTGACGTTACTGCTCTTTAATATAAAATCTATCTATAAGAATGTATTTTCCTGCTGCTTCATGACACACATGCGCACACACACAAGCAAAGGATACGAACCTCAGGTGATAGCAGTACAGAACACCAGCGTGGCTTGTTTTGACTGATTGGTCATTCAAAATTCAAACGTCAAAATAGTTGCAGGTGGGCATGGAGGAGGAGAAGGGCGGGGTAGTGAAAAAAGGCAGGCCAAAGTACATACGTTAGATCAAAACCAAGAGCGTCAGAGACACACAGGGTAATTTATTTGGAATTAATTTTATACCACTTATCCTTTCTTCAGGGTCACAGAGAACCTGTAGCCTATCCCAGGGAGCAACAGGCACAAGGCGGGGTACACCCAGGACAGGGTACCAGTCCATTGTAGGGCACAATCACATACACATTCACACACCCATTCATACACTACGGACACTTTGGACATGCCAATCAGCCTACCATGCATGTCTTTGGACTGGGGGAGGAAACCAGAATACCCGGAGGAAACCCCCGCAGCACGGGGAGAACATGCAAACCCTGCACACACACGGCCACAGTGGGAATCAAACCCCCGACCCTGGAGGTGTGAGGTGAACGTGCTAACCACTAAGCCACCGTGTGCCCGCATTTTATTAATTTTAAGTTAATTTTAATTAACTTAACGTTACAGCCTGTTAAGTATGAAATTCTCTCCTTTTGTTTCCACAGACTGAAGTTCCTCGTGGATCTATGGTGGAGTGGTGTGTAAGTCTGCTGACATTATCTGGCTTTTACTACTCAAGACGTGCTCAGTAATTTTGAAGTGTTTTTTATTGTACACACAATAACATGCTCCTGGATGGTCTGGAGGATGTATCTGATATGTCAATAAATATTTCATTGGTACTTTTTTTGTCAGATGTCTTTTTTGACAGTAATTATGAATATAATATGATAATATAATAATATAATGAATATAAATATATAATCATGAATTCATGGTTGAAATTAGGTTGAATGAAGTTTCTTTTCAACATTCACTTTGCAACCAAATTTAGACTTATAGGGATGTATTTTGTTGTTAGCCTCTGACCAGAAATGCAAATAGCAGTAAATGACAATTTAAATAAAGTATTTACAATAGAAGTAAGGTGCAAAATTATGGACAGCAGTAGCAGTTGTAAAATGTAACAGTCATGCAGAAAGTGCAATAGTAATAAATAATCCTTGTGCAAATAGTGTAAGTACTCTATGTGCAAAATAATATAAACAGCCATTGTGCAAATAGTCTTTGATAAAATAGGATATAGTCCTCGTGCAAATTGTGCAAGTCTTTTGGGGTTTAGGGGTGGGTTAGTACATTAGTGCAGAGTTCAGAAGTATGACAGCAGAGGGAAGGAAGCTATTCCAAAACCTGCTGGTGTGACAGTACAGGCTCTTGTAGTGCCTTCCTAAGGGTAAACAGTCTATGATTGGGATGAGAGGGGTCCTTGATGATGCCTCTCACCCTCCACAGGCAGCGTTTATTATGGAGTTCTGTAATTCTTGGGAGCTGGACACTGATGATATGTTGAGCAGTTTTCACCACTCGCTGGAGATCCTTGCCGGCAACTGAGCAGTTGCCATACCACACTGTGATTCAGAATGCTCTCAGTGGTATGGTGATAAAAGTTCACCATTATCTGTTGAGATAGATGAGCTTTCCTCAGTCTCCTCAGGAAAAAAGGCACTGTTGTTCTGTCTTGACCATGGCAGTGGAGTTAATGCTCCAGGTCAGATCATCGGAGATGTGTACTCCCAAGAACTTGAAGTAAGTCACACGTTCTACCTCTTCTCCATTTATGTGAATAGAGGTGTGCATGACTCTTCTTGGTCCATCATAAATCCACAATAAATTCCACAGTTTTTTGGGTATTGAGAGCCAGGTTGTTATTGGCACCCCACTCTGACAGGTGCTGGATCTCGTCCTTGTAGGCCATTTCATTGTCATTGCTGATAAGTCCAACCACTGTGGTGTCATCTGCAAATTTGATTATGGTGTTAGACCATAAGTAGGAACACAGTCGTGGGTGTGAGTAGAGTAGAGGAGAGGGCTGAGCCCACAGCCCTGTGGAACACCAGTGCTCAGAGAGAGGGTAGAGGAAGTCATGTTACATAGCGTAGCTGAGTTTCACAAACTGTGGTCTGTCTGTGAGAAAATCCATTATTATCCAATTGCAGAGGGAGGTACTGATGCCAAGGTGCTTAGATGCCAAGCTTATTTATCAACTTGGCTGGTGTGATGGTGTTAAATGCTGAGCTGAAATCGATAAATAGCATCCTCACATCAGGGCAGAGTGGAGCGCAGTGATGATGGCATCCTCTGTTGACCTGTTGGCTCTGTTGGCTGTCAGCAATTAAGAGAGTGGTGACTAGTTATTTAAACCCCTCGTGTTGCTGCGCACGTCGCGCGGCATTAACCTGAACGCAACTGAATCTACCCATACGAATCGGGACTGGACTAAGAGAGACAAAGCTAAAGAGTTGCAACTAAGCAACACCAAGCCAAGCAAGTTGTGTGTTTATGCCATGCCATAGTTGAGTATTCATGCCATGCCATAGTTGAGTGTTCATGTCATGCCCTAGTTGTGTGTTTATGCCATGCCATAGTTGAGTGTTTATGCCATGCCATAGTTGAGTGTTCATGCCATGCCTTAGTCAGGAGTGTTCATGCCATGCCTAAGTTAGATGAGTGTTTCCTACCATAGTTTAAGGAGTGTTTATGACTTAGTTGAAGGAATGTTCATGTTTTAATTTAAGGAATGTTCATGTCTTAGTTTAAAGAATGTTCATGTCTTAGTTTAAGGAGGGTTCATGTCTTGGATTAAAGAATGTTCATGTCTTAGTTTAAGGAGGGTTCATGTCTTGGATTAAAGAATGTTCATGTCTTAGTTTAAGGAGTGTTCAGGCCTTAGTTCAATTAGTGTTTCCGTTCCATGTCCTCTGCTTAAGTATCAAATAAAGACTTCCCTCCTGCGCTTACTTCCTGTCCAAGTCTCGTCCTGTAACGTTAGGAAGATGGGTGATCTGGTAGGGGACCAGCTTTGAAGGCAGATAGGATTCTAGATTTGTGAGGACCAACCTCTCAATGTTTCAATGTGTTTCCAATTACCTGAAAAAGACAGGCTGCAACACCGTTGGAGTTGCTAAAAAACAGATTAAATCAAAGTGTACCATTGCTCTTTTTGCTGCCAGGAGTGCACGCAGAAACACAGCTCCTTATTGATGTGAATGGACTGAAGGCGGTATGCGATGCATCTTGAGGGCTGGTTTATACTTCTGCGAGCATGTATATTAAAGCGTGTCAAAACGTTGTGCACAGACGTCATGCACACACAGTGAAATAGTTGTGGCTTTTGGGAGGCTCAACAGAAAAGCATTTCGCCCCATCAATGGGAGATGGTGAGTTTAAATACAGACGACGCCACAGCCATCCTTGGCCATGAGCTAAGGGAGCAAAATGGTTGAGCTCTCTGGGTAGGAGGGGCATACTCTCTCTCCCCTGTCAGTCATGGGGATGCCAGCAAATTCCAGGCATCTGAGACATAAACCTTGGATGTTCGATTGTAAACGTAAAAGTAAATTCTTACCAAAAGCATTTGTGTTTTCTACCAAATTAGTGGCTTGCAGTCAAGCACTTCAAACACAACTGAGATAAAACAGTTACCATGAGTTATTGAACAACTGAATAATTACATGTATGGCATTTGGCAGATGCTCTTACCCAGAGCAATTTACAATTATCTCTTTTTTTTATATAACTGAACAATAAGTGCCTTGCTCAAGGACCCAGCAGTGGCAGATTGCTGGTGCAAGGAGTGGAACTCACAACCGCCTGATCAGAAGTCCGATGTCCTAACCCCTGAGCTACCTACCACTGAGCAACTGACTAATTTAAATCAAAGCAACAAACAAAACAGCACTAATAGGGTGTGGGGACCGTTATAGCTATAACTGCAGGTCTATGGTTTGATCCTGTGAAAAATTGTCTTTATTGTTTAACCTTTTGATCTTTTCTTCAAAAAATTCACAAAAATACTCTGCTCTCATGGATATCAAACAATTGCAAACACAACACAGGTTTATCAAAAAATATCTTTGTTAAATATAGGTGTGCAACAATTATTGGCACCCTTTCAGTCAATACTTTTGCCAAGATAACAGCTTTGAGTCTTCTCCTATAATACCTGATGAGGTTGGAGAATAGATGACAAGGGATCTGAGACCATTCTTCTTTACAGAATCTCTCCAGATCCTTCCAATTTCAAGGTCCACGCTAGTGGACTCTACTCTTCAGTTCACCCCACAGGTTTTCTATGGGTTTCAAGTCAGGGGACTGGGATGGCCATGGCAAGACCTTGATTTTGTGGTCAGTAAACCATTTTTGTGTTGATTTTGATGTATGTTTTGGATCATTGTCCTGCTGGAAGATCCAACCATGGCCCATTTGAAGCTTTCTGGCAGAGGCAGTCAGGTTTTCATTTAATATCTGTTGATATTTGATAGTCCATGATGCCATGTATCCTAACAAAACGTCCAGGTCCTCTGGCAGAAGAACAGCCCCAAAACATTAAAGAGCCACCACAATATTTAACCGTGGGCATGAGGTACTTTTCCATATAGCTACTGCTCTGTGTGTGCGCCAAAACCACCTCTGGTGTTTATTACCAAAAAGCTCTATTTTGGTTTCATCTGACCATAGAACCCGATCCCATTTGAAGTTCCAGTAGTGTCTGGAAAACTGAAGATGCTTGAGTTTGTTTTTGGATGAGATTAGAGGCATTTTCTTGAAACCCTTTCAAACAAATTGTGATGTAGGTGACTTCGGATTGTTGTTTTAGAGACTTTCTGACCCCAAGACGCAACTAACTTTTGTAATTCTCCAGCTGTGATCTTTGGAAATTTTTTGAGATTTGAGACAATATACACATACATCCAATTCACGGTAGATTCATAACATTTCCAGTTGACTGGAACTTTTTAATTATTGCCCTGATGGTGGAAATGGGCATTTTCAATGTTTGTGCTATTTTGTGAAGCTCAACAACCTTTTGCCGCACATCACAGCTATATTCCTTGGTCTTACCCATTGTTATGAATGACTATGGGAATTTGGCCTATGTGTTACCTCATATTTATACCCCTGTGAAACAGGAAGTCATGGTTGAACAATTTCTTGTTCCTAGTCACCCAGGTGTACTAAAAAAACATAAAATATTAATGGGAATATACTTCAAATATATATTTTTTATAAACCTGTGTTGTTTTTGCAATTGTTTGATATCCATGAGAGCAGAGTATTTTTGTGATTTTTTTTTTTAAACAAAATATCAAAATGTTAAGCAATAAAGACAATTTTTCACAGCCTTCTTTGCTCATATTTACCAAGGGTGCAAATATTAGTGGAGGGCACTGCATCTAAGATGTTATTATGAACTAAATTTTCCATTTTGAAATGCAAGTCTATGGTAATGAAATGATGTTTTGCGTTCTGGGCAGTTTAAGACTTCCACTCTATTCACTGGGAAAATTTGCAAACGGTCCATGGAAAGTCAACAAGCCTTGGCCTGCATATCAAACTGCATACCCCTGGCAAAAATTTGAGAATCCCCACACTTAGAGGATGTTCATCTAGGTTTTTTATTTTGTAGCAAATAAACAAATCACATATGTGAAACAAAAAATATATTGTTTAATAGCTCAACATTTTGGCTTCATGAAACATAGCTCAACAAATTAAATTAAATAATTTTAATTAATGGCATATTTTTTGTCAGATCAAATAGAGGAAAACTTTTGGAATCACTCAGTGTTGAGGAAAAAATTATGGAATTATCAGCAACAGCAAAAAAAAAAAAAAAAAAAAAAAAAATCACAGTTCGTTCCACCTCAGAATTGTTTGAGGCATGGACTTCACTAATGAAAAACAATATTCTGAGTCAATTTAGCCTCTTACCTGTCATCCCAGTTTTTGAGCCTAGACTGTAAAATGACATACCTAAACTTAAATGATTGCAATTCTTGAATACTTTAGACTACAAATCTAATCATGGTATCTTTTAAAAGAAGACTCTTAGGAGTATTTTGGTAATGTGAAAACAAGCAGAAATATAACTGAAATTACAGCATTATAGAAGCTTAAGTTTATTTTAAAGAAAATAACTGCACGTAACTTGCACTAAACCTAAACAAAATGGCCCACATTGTCCGTGCCATTTAAGAGATTCTGAATAAACTATTTCCAAACAGTAAATAAACCTAATGGCTAAAATGAACAGTTGTTAACTTGTGATTCTTACCTCTATATAGCTCTTTTTTCCTGCTCCTTTTTGTGTCATTTTCTGCGTTGTGCACCTAATAATTTTGGGGTTTTTTCACAAATTTTTTCAACATATGATGATGATGATGATGATACGATTATGCATAGCATATAATCACATAGCGCTAACAGAATAACTAATACGTATGCTAACAGTGCCAGCATACATAACTAACGTGTATCATCATCATTATCACATCATTATCACATTATTATCACATCATGATGCAGGCAGTGCAACATGACATGTTGTCAACTCATACATTTTTTTCGTTGAAGTCAACTCAATGTTATTGTAACCGTTTAAATTTAATGAGTACTGAAAGGATGTTAAGTGGCACAATTAATTTTTTGGGTTAATGTATGGATAGCAGGGCGGACATGGAGGCCGCACTTCCCTAGGCAACTGCCTATGTCACCTATACCACAGCCCAGCCCTGTTTACCTGACATGCAAGCATATCATAAATGAATGGAGAAATCGTATTTTTTTTCTACAGGCAGTGATCTTTATATGTTTCATTGGAACAGCACCAGACAAAAGTTCTAGCATCATCTCCTTTGCCAATGCAGATTTGTGATTTATGTACACTGATCAGCCATAACATAAAATCCACTGTCAGGTGAAGTGATTAACATTGATTATCTTGTTACAATGGCACCTCTCAAGTGGTGGGATATATTAGAGAACTGACTGTTCACTTGCTGCCTAAGTTGATGTGTTGGAAGCAGGTAAAATGGGCAAGCCTACGGATCTGAGCAACTTTGACAAGGACCAGTTTGTGATGGCTAGACAACTGGGCCAGAGCATCTCCAAAATGGAAGGTCTTGTGGGGTGTTCCCTGTATGCAGTAGTTGGTACCAGAGTTTTCCCTAACATACACAGGCTTAGGTACAGCGCCTAAGTGTTTTTGTGGAGCGTCTTAAGCTGAATGAAAGTAAAAAGGCATTTAGGTGACATATCAGAATGAATGTAAAAACAACTGTGATAGTTCAATGCGCTGACAAAAAAAAATGGAGAGATGGCTTAATCTTTAACTAAAAGGTAAGCTGGCAACAAGAATGAGCAATCAGTGTTTGGATGTGTGTTTGTGTGATTGGTGTGTGACATGCTCATCGCCAAGCTAATCAAACAACTGATGGGATATTTCTCTGTACCGTCACCTCACGATAGGAGTTACAACCCTCGACTAGGATAAGCAAGTTACAAACCATCGATAAGGTAAGCCTCAACAAAGAATAAATGAAGTATAAACTTTTTTGTTACGGAGTAATTTTTGTGATAGCAGAGATAGCATAGCAAAAGATTTAATGAATGTTATAATACAACTAAAGAAATCACTAACATAGATCATTTACATAGGTATTCATGTACTGAATTAAGTGACATGAGATAGCGAAGCTAGTTAGTTGATGTTAGATAAATATACCTTGACCGAACTAACGTTAGTATCTAAGGTGGCTTTGTAGTTAAACAAAGTTATGCTGTGTTCACACGTAACATCTTTTTCTGATGAAAACCCCTATCAAAGTGTTTTCAAATAAAAAAAATGCTAGGACTATTATGTAAAACAGGTGCTGACCGCTTCCAAAAAGGTTGAAACATCATTTAAAGGTGATACATATTTTAATGGGTCCACATACCGTATCTCACAAAAGTGAGTACACCCCTCACTTTTTTGTAAATATTTGATGATATCTTTTCATGTGACAACACTGAAGAAATGACACTTTGCTACAATGTCAAGTAGTGAGTGTACAGCTTGTGTAACAGTGTAAATTTGCTGTCCCCTCAAAATAACTCAACACAGCCATTAATGTCTAAACCACTGGCAACAAAAGTGAGTATACCCCTAAGTGAAAATGTCCAAATTGGGCCCAAAGTGTCAATATTTTGTGTGGCCACCATTATTATCCAGCACTGCCTTAACCCTCTTGGGCATGTAGTTCACCAGAGCTTCACAGGTTGCCACTGGAGTCCTCTTCCACTCCTCCATGACGACATCATGGAGCTGGTGGATGTTAGAGACCTTGTGCTCCTCCACCTTCCGTTTGAGGATGCCGCACAGATGCTCAATAGGGTCCAGTCTTTCACCTTCACTGTCAGCTTCTTTAGCAAGGCAGTGGTCGTCTTGGAGGTGTGTTTGGGGTCGTTATCATGCTGGAATACTGCCCTGCGGCCCAGTCTCCGAAGGGAGGGGATCATGCTCTGCTTCAGTATGTCACAGTACCTGTTGGCATTCATGGTTCCCTCAATGAAATGAACTGTAGCTCCCCAGTGCCGGCAACACTCATGCAGCCCCAGACCATGACACTCCCACCACCATGCTTGACTGTAGGCAAGACACACTTGTCTTTGTACTCCTCACCTGGTTGCTGCCACACACGCTTGACACCATCTGAACCAAATAAGTTTATCTTGGTCTCATCAGACCACAGGACATGGTTCCAGTAATCCATGTCCTTAGTCTGCTTGTCTTCAGCAAACTGTTTGTGGGCTTTCTTGTGCATCATCTTCAGAAGAGGCATCCTTCTGGGACGAGAGCCATGCAGACAAATTTGATGCAGTGTGCAGCCTATGGTCTGAGCACTGACAGGCTGACCCCCCCCCCACCGCCACCCCTTCAACCTCTGCAGCAATGCTGGCAGCACTCATACGTCTATTTCCCAAAGACAACCTCTGGATATGACGCTGAGCACATGTACTCAACTTCTTTGGTCGACCATGGTGAGGCCTGTTCTGAGTGGAACCTGTCCTATTAAACCGCTGTATGGTCTTGGCCACTGTGCTGTAGCTCAGTGTCAGGGTCTTAGCAATCTTCTTATAGCCTAGGCCATCTTTATGTAGAGCAACAATTTTTTTTTTCAGATCCTCAGAGAGTTTTTTGCCATGAACTGCCAAGTTGAACTTCCAGTGACCAGTATGAGGGAGTGTGAGAGCGATGACAGCAAATTTAACACACCTTCTCCACACCTGAGACCTTGTAACACTAACAAGTCACATGACACCACAGAGGGAAAATGGCTAATTGGGCCCAATTTGGACATTTTCACTTAGGGGTGTACTCACTTTTGTTACCAGTGGTTTAGACATTAATGGCTGTGTGTTGAGTTATTTTGAGGGGACAGCAAATTTACACTGTTATATAAGCTATACACTCACTACTTTACATTGTAGCAAAGTGTCATTTCTTCAGTGTTGTCACATGAAAAGATATAATCAAATATTTACAAAAATGTGAGGGGTGTACTCACTTTTGTGAGATACTGTATATTCCCATTAAATCTCAAACATGTTATTTGGTGAAATGAATATACTTTTGACTGAGAGTACAATAAGTGTTGCCAGCTTTCCTTTACAAATATGTTAAGGATAATGGTCAAAAACAACATAAAAAAAATTAAAATAACTTAAAGGGGTCATGTGATTCTTTTTAATGTTTTCCTTTAGTGTGTAATGTATCTGTTCGTGCATGTATAAGATTTGCAAAGTTACAGAGCTCATAGTCTCCCACAAAGGGATTTATTATATCTAAGAGAACACTGCTCCATACTTGCCTAAAAGGCCTCGATTGAAGTGCAGATATTACTTCTGCAAACGTCATAGGTCACTATTTGAAATATTACCATAATCCTGCCCAAAGGCAGGCACGAAAAATAAGGCGACGCTTCAGTGAATTCTGCCGGCACCATGTTGTAGAGACGCTGTGTTTCAATGCGAAAGCAAAACCCCTTTGTTTGGCCTTCTGAAAACAGACGAACTTAGGAATCAGTTGTTAACATTTATTTATAATGCTGTTCCTGAGCAGTACAAGCCAAACATTTGCTTGTGCACAGCACATTTAACGGAGGACAACTTCCTGAACCTGGGAGAGAACACCACAGGTTATACATGAAGGCTACTCCTGAAAGATTGGGCAATTCCCACTTTGCTCGGACAATCTTGCACTTCTGAATCAGAACCTGTAATTATGTTTGATTATTTTATGAAGTATCTGTTATTGACTGTTCAAATACGGAGTTTTGTTATGTGGCTCAGGGCTCAGTTGTAGATCTCTGAGAACATGCCAGCTAAAGTTATTGTGTTGAAGTAGTTTTGATATTCAGCTGTAGGAACATGCGCAGTAATGCACATTCCCGTGACACAGTTACCTGTCTGTATTTTGTGTCTTTTTGTCTGTCGATTTCATAAGCCAAATTAAACTGTCATAACATCGTATCTGAAAGGTAAGAGTTACAAAATAAAAACTTCCTACTGTGAAACGTTCTGATCAAGTCACGCTTGGAATGTTGGTTTCGATTGAGCTGCTTGATTATCTGCATTTTCTTAGAATTGCTTTAGAAGCCTTGGAAGCTGAAGCTTGGCATTATGGTAAGGGGCCTTGCATTTCTGACACACGCTTGAGGTTTTTGGCCAATCACAACGCAGTAGGTCAGCTGGCCAACCAGAGCACTCTGGACTTTTCGGAAGGAAGGGCTTTGGAGAAACTGGAACTCAATTGGGGCATTTCAGGCAGCCTGGGAATAGAGGTACTGCAATAATGTTTTTTTTTAACCATCAAAGCATGTTAACCTATTCTATTATACCCAATAAACAAAGTTTTTTTTTTTTTTTTAAAGCATCATATGACCCCCTTTAAAATGTCCTTCATGCATCACTTACCTGGGGAAGAGATGGCACCAGGATGACACCAGAATGCACCATGGGAAGAAGGCAAGCCGGTGGAGGAAATGTGATGCTCTGGGCAATGTTCTGCTGGAAAACCTTGGGTCCTGGCATTCATGTGGATGTTATATTGACAAGTACCACCAACTTAAACATTGTTACAAACCAAGTACACCCCTTCATGGCAATGGTAGTCCCAAATGCCAGTGGCCTCTTTCAGCAGGATAACGCACCCTGCAAAAATTGTTCACAAATGGTTTGAGGAACATGACAGAGTTCAAGGTGGTGACTTGGCCTCCAAATTCCATGTGGAATGTGCTGGACAAGCAAGTCTGATCCATGGAGGCCCCATCTTGTAACTTACAGAACTTAAAGAATCTGCTGATAATGTTTTGGTGCCAGATACCATAGCACCCTTTCAGAGGTCTTGTGAAGTCCATGCCTCGATGGATCAGAGATGTTTCGGTGGCACAAGGGGGACCTAGACAATATTAGGCAATATTAAGTTTTAATGTTATGGCTGATCAGTGTAAATCCCATTTCATTCAGCCCATTAGTTTTTCATTTATTTTGTCATGCATTTTCTATTTTCAAGGCATATTGCTTTGAGTTTTCTGTCTTGATGCTTTGACATCTTCCTTGGTCTACCTGTGTTTTCCTTTTATAACCTTCCCATATTATTTATACTTGATACAATGCACTAGCATAGGAATTCAGTCCTTGTCCATTTACCGTCATTAAACAAACTAGCACTAGGTCTCAAATCACATACTTGTGTACTATTTTAGACCATTATTGAGTGCAAAATTTTTTTTCCCCCTATGGAATTGAATTTTAAGATCCTCTCACATCATCTTCAAACTTGCCTAAAGGTTAGAGTACCAATCTTCTGGATTTTCTACATGAGTACTTTTAAATTTAAGGGCAAGGTTTTCTATTCGAGACTCAGCCCATGACATTCATATCAGCAGTGGAAATTTTTTTTTTTTTAAGACAGAGCTCATCAGTAGTGTCCCTGTACATATAATCACTAAACATTTAGATTTGCAGTTCGATGGGGATGTTGTGGCTCTGCTGTGCCAGGTATAGTGGATGTGGGCCATTTCTCCAGATACACAAGATTCCCAGACGAGTTCGTGTACAATACTGCTCGCATTGCCACTGATTCTGCACACACACAAAAATCATCCCTCAAGTATAAACCAGATCCCTTTGTTTCATGTAGGGCTGCATCACACCACCCCAGCGTGGATTATTTTTCTTTTAATACCACAATATTTCACACAGGTAAACCAGTGCAAGGTATATTCCTTTGGTTTTTACATCACTTGTTACACATGCTATAAACGTAATAAAAATTCTGTTACCATGGTAATAAATTATAACAATAGAGATTATATATAGATTCACTGTGTTTATTTATTTTTAAAATGTAGGGTGGTCAAGGCTTGAGGTAACAATAAAGACCATTTTGGGTTGTTTGCCTAAAAGGTCTGGGTATCTCTGAATCAACCTTTCACTGACACCCTTGTGTGGTTTAATTTAATGGCTACTGTACATGCATTCCATCACAAACATTGTCCTTTAAGTTAATCGATTAATTTCATTACTTTCTCTATCCACTTACTACACAAACATACACCACAGCAAACAAGGTTTAGCGGTCTTTTTTTTTTTATTAAAAAACAAAAAAACAAAAATACTCCCATACATTTGCTTCAGTGTTTAACAAGATTTTACATGACAAAGGGATAAAACACGTTAGACTATATCCATACAGAGCATTTAACTAAACTACACGTCCACATTGTAAATAAAAAGACGTTATTCTACAAAGTGAAGCTGTATTAAAGAAATCCATGTTCATTTGAATGAAGTTATGGTGGTCTTACAGGTTGACCGCAAAAAGAGAGACACACTCTGAATATAAAGGCGCGCTACATGGTCGATGTTGGCGTTTCAGGCAGGGGAGGAAAAAACTTGAACAAATTTCCTATTGGAAAACACCATGTAGGATGGAAAACAACGAAATATGATTAACAAATAATGGGGGGGAAAAAAGCAGGAAGCAGATCAGAAAGCTAAACTACTAAAACGGTATGATGTAGCTCATGTATGTGCGCCTAGTTGCGCTGATTCCAATAGAACAGAAACGAGTCCTCCAACAAAATCTGAGCGGACAAGTCAGGCTCGCATGGAAGCCATGTGCCTACCCGATAAGTGGGGGTAATGTCCGCCATTGTTGTAGTATTTAGTAGCGACCAAATAGCGCGTTGTGTCCCGTAAGGCTTTGACGAAATGTGTGGACAGCCTGACGACTTTCACCGAGCGGTTGGTTCTAACAAGGGCCTCCGTATCCACCTCTACCATAGCCAGAGGCACCACCGCGAGCATAAGGGGCAACGCTCCGGTAAGTGTTTCCGCCTTTAATAGGCCCGTAACCAGACGACTGTTGACTGTATCCACTACCGAAGTCACCGTAGCCATTACCACCACCACCATATTCTCCCATCTGGTCGCTGTATGCACTTTCATAACCTCCTCCGTAGTTACCGCCATACACGCCGCCATAACCGCCATCGTAGCCACCAGCGTAGCTGTTGTAACCACCTCGTCCTCCACCGAAGCCATTTTGATTTCTTCCCATTCCGCCGCCGCCTCTTCTTCCCCTGCTGCCCCGGGCTCCACCAGCAGCCTGTATTTCTTGTTTAGTGAGCGCCTTTTTCACTTCTACTTTGTGCCCGTTTATCGTATGAAACTTGAGCACAACTGCTTTATCCGCAGAGTCGTTGTCTTCAAAGTGTACAAAACCAAAGCCACGCTTCTTGCCGGTATCTTTATCCGTGATGACTTCCGCTTTCTCGATTACACCAAACTGACCAAAGTATTCATTTAGGTCCTTTTCTTCGATGTCTTCCTTCAGGCCCCCGACAAATATTTTCTTTACTTTGGCAAGAGCTTCAGGTCTGCCCGCATCTTCACGAGCCACCGCTCTTTTCAAGTCCACGTTTTTACCGTCGACAATGTGTGGCCTAGCTGCCATGGCAGCATCAGCCTCTTCAACGCTGGAGTAGGTTACAAAGCCAAAACAGCGTGAGCGCTGAAGCTGGTCGTTTTGAACGACAACGCAGTCGTTTAGCTGCCCGTATTGCTCGAAATGTGAGCGGAGTCCTTCGCTGGTAGTTTGAACATTTAATCCGCCAACAAAAAGTTTGCAAAGCTGATCCATTCTTGCGAGCGTACAACGTCGTCTTCGAGAACACTGGCGCACTTTACGCTGTCGCAGGAATGACGTCACAACCAACCGAAGTTCCGATCACGTGTTAAACATTCGAATTCGCAGGAAGTCCAGGGGGAAGGGAATAAATACTGTTCGCGTAGTGCACTAAATATTATGTACGAGGTATCATCATACGCTGATGAATTAATTAATCATAAAAACGGCATTAAAGTAAAACCCCGGTTAAGGAAAAAAAATGATTTGAAAAAAGAGACAATGGAAAATCATAGGAATTAAAAACATAAATAAAACATACTTAATGTAACTGATAGTCCACTCTACTAAACAGAGGAAGTACACCCTGACCGCCTTTCTTATTAATAATCCGTGTATCATTCGTTCTTTTCATATTCAATAAAGAACCATATATCAGAAAATGAAAAAAAATGCTTGTTATTTTATTATTCATTTAGAAATCCAGAACATGAATAAAGAAACGAATAACAGGTTGTTTTCCGTTCTTTCAATCTCATAAAAAATTAGAAAATGGGTCAAATGTCCGGTTTCATTGTAACATGTTATTTTTTTCGGATGGCGCTGACCCGGAAGTTATTTATTTCTTCACGTGTTGTGCTGGATAAAGGTCTTTTTTTGCTGAAGAGTATGGAGAGTTTCGTGCTATTTAAAGGAGCCAAAGGTGCAACCTTCAGAGAGGACTGCAGAAACATTAACTGCGGTTAAACCAGTCACTCTTCCTGAATCCACAGTTATTAGCAGCGTGTAAAGTTTAGGGGCGCGGCTTTTAGATACTTTTAGACACTTTTAGACACTTCAGAAAGCGGAACAGGAGCGTCCACGAGCTCCTACACAAACAAAGCAATTTAACGTTCTACATAATGTTCATTTTAAATAAATAAATAAATAACAAAACCAACACACAGCAATTCACAGTATCGACGGGAATACACGCTAAAGTGTTTATAATTTGAAATGAACAGTCTGCAGGAGGTTAAACTTCTCCTGGCTCATTGCAATTCTTTTACATCTTTTAAACATGAAGTTGAAATATGCTAACTTTCTAGAATAAAATTAATAAACTTTTATTTGGTGCATAGAGTACCTTACTGTGTACTGATATGAGTGGCATCAAGGATTTGAAATGTCAAGTTTATACCAGGCTAACAATTTTATGTTACAAGAATATTAACCTAACGTTCCTGTTAAGTTATAAAAAACGTTATTTCTGAATGCTCTAGGAAAGTTCAAAAACGTCCAGATTTTTAGACCTTGTATTACGTTCTTGGTTATAAGAACGTTCTTCAAAACGTTATTAGAACGTTCCATTCCCTCGTTATATAAACGTCTCTTAATGTTTTTCTAAGGTTATAAGAACGTTCTTCAAAACATTATTGGAACGTTCCATTTCCTCGTTATATAAACGTTCTCTTAATGTTTTTCTAAGGTTATAAGAACGTTCTTCAAAACATTATTGGAACGTTCCATTTCCTCATTATATAAACGTTCTCTTAATGTTTTTCTAAGGTTATAAGAACGTTCTTCAAAACATTATTAGAACGTTCCATTCCCTTGTTATACAAACGTTCTCTTAATGTTTTTCTAAGGTTATAAGAACGTTCTTTAAAACGTTATTGGAACGTTCCATTCCCTCATTATATAAACGTTCTTAATTTTTTTCTGTTATAAAAACATTCTTCAAAACGTTATTAAAATGTTCCATTCCCTCGTTATATAAACGTTCTCAATTTTTTTCTAAGGTAATAATAACGTTCTTCAAAATGTTAATAGAACGTTCCATTTCCTCGTTATATAAACATTCTTTTGATGTTTTTCTAAGGTTATAAGAACTTTCTTCAAAACGTTAGAATATTCCATACCCTCGTTATATAAACGTTCTCTTAATGTATTTCTAAGGTTATAAGAACGTTCTTCAAAACGTTGTTAGAATGTTCCATTCCCTCTTTATATAAACGTTCTTTTAATGTTTTTCTAAGGTTATAAGATCATTCTTCAAAACGTTATTAGAACATTCCATTCCCTCAATATATAAACGTTCTCTTAATGTTTTTCTAAGGTTAAAAAAGCGTTCTTCAAAATGTTATTAGAACGTTCCATTCCGTCGTTATATAAACATTCTCTTAATGTTTTCTAAGGTTATAAAAACATTCTTCAAAAAGTTATTAGAACGTTCCATTCCCTTGTTATATAAATGTTTGCTCAATGTTTTTGTATGGTTAAGAAAACGTTATATAAAACATTATTGTCACATTTAATTTTCACTATATGCAAACGTTTTCTCAGCATTCTTCCTACGTCAGTGGTTTTCAAAGTGGGGGCCGCCAGGGTCGGAGCCACCAAGCCCATCCCTCCCACTAGTGTGTTTTCTCTTTCTCACTCTCAGACAACCACATACACACACACACACAATCAATTCCTAATGTAATGTAAAGATGTAAGATGTAACTATTAATAAAAAAAGGGGGATATATTCAGAAGTCTGTATTTTTAATGTGTTTTAAAGACATCTTGCAAAAGGGGGGCCTCGGTCAAATGTTAATGCCATTTGAGGGGCCTTGCCCTGGAAAAGTTTGGGAACCCCTGTCCTAGTTTATAGGAATGTTCTTTGCAACCTTATGTTCCATGCTCTTGTTATATAAACGTTCTCTCAATGTTTTTCAATGCTTATAAATGCAAAACATTACTGGAAGTTCACTAAGTGTTCAGTAAGAGTGTTGTTTTCAAACTTTACGACTGTACAAAATGCAATCTAGAAATAATAAAATGGAAAATAATGAAATATAAGAGGTCAGTAATATACATGGAATTAAGGAAACATTAGACTATTATTAAACTAAAGTTTAATGAGAGAATGTTAGTGCACGTTTAGTGAGAGAATTAAATTTATCAGTTTAAGTGTTGTAGAATATGATCTACAAAGATTTTTTGGAATGTATCAAATACATAGTCATGTGAAAAAATAAGTACAACCCTTGGAAATTGTTGGCTTTTTTGACATACAGTGCCCTCCACTAATATTGGCACCCTCAGTAAATATGAGCAAAGAATGCTGTGAAAAAATTGTCTTTATTGTTTAACCTTTTGATTTTTGTTAAAAAAAAAAATCACAATAATACCAACAATACTCTGCTCTTATGGATATCAAACAACTGCAAACACAACACAGGTTTATAAAAAAAATTGTTAAATATAGGTGTTCAACAATTATTGGCACCCCTATGAATTCATATGAGAAAATATATTTGAAGTATATTCACATTGATATTTGAAATTTTTTTTAGTACACCTGGGTGACTAGGAACACGAAATTGTTCAACCATGACTTCCTGTTTCACAGGGGTATAAATATGAGGTAACACATAGGCCAAATTCCCTTAGTCATTCATAACACTGGGTAAGACCAAGGAATATAGCTGTGATGTGCAGCAAAAGGTTGTTGAGCTTCACAAAATGAGAAGTGATTATATGAAAATAGCACAAGCATTGAAAATGCCCATTTCCACCATCAGGACAATAGTTAAGAAGTTCCAGTAAACTGGAAATGTTATGAATCAACCTGGAAGACGACGTGTCTATATTGTCTCAATGCACTGTGAAGAGGATGGTTCTAGTGGCCAAAAAATCTCCAAGCATGCACCAGGCTATTCTACAAAGACAAAGAAAGTAACTGTCTCTCCTTCAGTAAAACTCGGTCATGCGCAAGTGCTCCTTACTGCCACCGCCTAGTACCCTATCGAAAGATTCTGTATGAAGACCTTCAGTCTAGCTGCAGGGAGCCACATTTGTTCAAAAGAGAATCTTTTCCTCGGAATGTTACCTGAAACCATTATCTGTGGGATGGTAGACAACGATGTTCAGTGGAACATATAATAATAACCCTTTTCATTTGAAACATTACGATATAGAGTTTATTGCATTCTATGTAGATGGAACTAAATATCCTGCAAAAACGTTTCAGACTGTTTTTCAGTCCGGTAATGTCCGTGAATTCCATTCTTTAATTTTAGCATCAGGAAAACAGCTAAAAGATGAGGCATTGGCAATAAACAGAATAAAGAGAGTACCTGAACGGATATACTTTATTTGCATCAACCTGAATCCCGACGATGATTGTGGACAACATTTGTTATTAATAATGTCATGAAATATGCAAATGGAACTCATCAGGGAACAGTGAATCTAATTGTGTACACCTTTTTCGACAGTATTCTAGAAATAAACAATTGAAGAAACGTGCTTATCGATTACCAGTAACACATGGATTCCAGAGAATTAAGGGACGTTATATTTGTCCTGAAATAGATAAAATATTTTGCAGTGTGATGGCCTGTGCCGAGCTACCTATGAATACATTCACTGAGTCAGTGTCCTGCTTTGTTCATTGTAAATACGCATTCATTTTTGACTCGTACGGAAACCTGCCAGACTGCGAACTCTATCCTCATTCGATTAATTATTTTTTGACAAAGAACTGTTGCAAAATAAAATGTAACTCCGTACAAGTTGAAGATTTTACTTCAGTTGGCTGTCGGCAACATCGTGTGTTGATTCTGTGTCACAGAGCTAAAGGTTAGTCGTTTAACAGTATTATGTCTATGTATAGCAAAGATTTAAATAGAAATGATAATGTGGTTGTGTCTTTTGTTAAAAAAATGTACCCTAGAGTAAATAAAAAGCATTAATTTACTTGTGTACAATGTGTTAACTGTCTAGATATGTTTCAATTGCATGTGTAGTGGAATATTAAATTACAACGCTTCACAAGAAATTTGTTGATGCAAAGTTATTTATTGAAATAAACAGTAACAAAATATAACATTTGCTGTCAAAAATCAAACCAGATAGAACGGCTAAGAGCAGGAGATTTAAAAATGGGCTCAGGGTTAAAAGAATCATAGTCTTTGGTTTTAGGGGGTGAAGAAGTGGAAACAAATTGAGAGGAGGTTGTCAAAGGGTACGGATCATTAGATCTTTTTATGTCAGATGTTTTGCGCCGAAGACCAACATTAGGTATTGCTACAAAGGGTATATTTAGGCTAGCTACATGGTGTAATAATTGTTTCCATCCTAAAGGTCTCCGATCGTCAGATAGCCTACATTATGAGGAGCCGTGAGATTCTTAAGTAAATCCACCATGTGAGATCCTTTGATAGTGTTTCCATTAAAATTAATTCCCTGTTATCATTCCATGAAGCAACTTCGCCCGATTTGAAACATTTTTCCATATTGTACAAAGCATTTCTTTTGTTCCTCACAGAAATGTTAGCAAGCACCTCTTGTACGAGTTTGTCTTTGGGAGGATCTGGACATTCAGTCACTGTTGCTTCTGTTTTGCTTTCTGGTGTTTTAGGTAGGGACACGGTCAGTTAAGCGGTTTCCTGCTCTCCTAGTTTAACCAAGTTTTAAAATTTTTGCAGGGCCAATGTGGTCTCCATGTTAATTGTTACGGGATGCGATTAAGCTGCTTATAAAAGGAACGGCTACACCGAGCAAAGGCAGAAGAAATCCTCCAGATTGATTAGTAACTTTCCTTTTTGTTTCGACAGATTCTCTTTTATCCACAAATAGTTTGATCTATTTTTTCTGGGTTTTTAAAAAAAAAAACCTGGTACTGTTTGGTCGTCAGTGGTATATTCAAGACGTTTAAGGCTAGTTTACATATGCTCAGAATGAGATCTGCGGGTGCATTACGTAATATATTCTTTCTCCATAGGGATAATGTATTTAGCAACGGGAGGGGATTTTTTCAATTGAATAGACATTGTTTTCAATACACAATACATACATAACTGGCTTTTCTCGTGGAAACAGCCCTGACCATAGCCAGAGTTCTTTTGGTGTTTGTGCTTTCAACAAATAAACATCTGTTTGGCCTAGCGGTGGCATCTTGAAAACATTCTAAAAAATACTTGCTGTTACCCGGATACATTTGACGAGGTAGTATGCTGATCTGTAATTTGTCTCTAGGTTTTTTTTTAAAAAAAAGAACCAGGTAGTTGGTGTTCAGGTTGATTGTTCTACTAGTCTTGCCTTGAAAAAACAAATTTTGAACAATATAAATGACGCTCAGATTTCTGTGGTGGGTGTATTTTGTAAAAGCCTTTTCTACTTCATCGTTCTTACTGGCAGATTCCATCAAGTCACTTTGTTTTGCTGGATGGAAATAGTTAGTCATCACACAAAGAATCAGGGATTCCTTGAAGAAATTGTATCTTTATTCTTGTCATCAATTCATCTTACAGAGGTTGCCAACATGTATAACACCAGACAATGTTTTCGGGGACTATTGACATTGCCTCTTTACAGATTTCCAGCAACATTTTGATAAAATATGATTTACTGCTATTACTAGGTCCACAAAAGATACATGAAAAGGGCAGTTGCATCCTCGCATCAAAAGCAGTTACATTCATATTTTCTATTACAAAACACATCAACAGAAACAAACAAAATAAACTATATACATACATATATACACATAAACATGAGAAGTCTTAATAACCGTAAGGGAGAGTTGTGAAATCAGGTAATAAAACACGCTTATCGTACACAACCCTGAACCTTTTTAACTGTGAACGGTTTCTCAAATGAAACTCATTTTTTCTCACGTGATTTGGTTATGCGAGGTTATAAGTCAACTGGTTTGATCTGGATTTTTCACTCGTTCATCCACCAGCTCTGTCAGAGATTTCAAATTAACTTCAGAACTTGTATAATTTAAAGTAATGCTTTTAGCTTTCATTGTTGTTTTTCCTTTTATAGTTTTGTAACCATTGGTTTTAGGGCCTGCACTTATAAACTCTAAAATTTGATCACCATCATCTAGTTCACTGCAAAGTCCACCCAAGTAATCGTTCAAAGGCAGCAAACAGTCGCATTCCTTACTTTGAAAAATGACACTGTCAGTGTTGGTGTACAAACAACGTTGATGCAATCGATCCATCAATTTGTACAGTTCAAATCTAGCATATGGTGTAATGAAAATACAGATGAATATATTAGCATTCACAGGTTTAATCAGTCTATTGTCTGCATAACGCCACTGCAACCTGGTCATTTAAAAAAGAGAACTGGTTTATGTCGTAAATATTCGAGAACATGAACTGTAAAAACTCAGTAGGATCGATGATCAAAGTTGTGCTTGATCTGTTCGGTCTTTGACACATCTTACCCCACAATGAATTTAGCACGAGTTTAGCCACAGATCTTTTGGCAGGATTGATGATAATGCGGTTTGGATTCAACTTGATCCCCTCGTTCTCCTCATATTTGTGAATGTGCTTGCGTTTAATGGCTTCAGCAACTACCCAGGATGGATATCCTGAATGCCCCTATTTGGTCTTTAAGAACATTTTTATATAATCGGAAAAAAGATTGTCAGACCTTTTTATATAATCGGAAAAAAGATTGTCAGACCTATTCGGAAAGTGCCAGACTTCAAACACGTTAAAAATTTTGTAACCTTTTTAGACAGCTTTTGCAATTTCAATTTCAATAGAAACCCATGTTCATGTAAGAGTTCTCTTCTGATCTGCATGATCGCAATGCTTTTGTTGTTGCTCGCAGCATGTTCTACGTAGGGGAAAGAGGAGTTTGCTTTATACACGAAACAGGAGAATGGGTGCCCACAGACCCCTAGGTGGTAATACTTTTGCTCTGATTATGCCAAAGTCATTTTCCAGAGGCTCAAAGTCACGATAAATGATGATCGGGTGACTGATCGGGTATGTCTTTGTCTTGTTTACATACAGGTAAAGAGAGGTAAAATGGAAATAATCGATAATGTAAATGTAATGCATTTGTTCGACTGGTGTAAAGAGCATCTCCTGGGTTTAAACGCTCAGGAAAATGAAACTCTTTTAGAAATTACACGGTTGTTGCTTTTCTCCATTTCATCCCACTCATGCTCCCACATCATTGTGATTTGCAAATTGTGGGTCTCTTGCAAATTCTGATTTTTTTCTTATTAACTAACTACGAGGCTGATAAAAAAAAAAAGCCATGATTAAAATACCCAAGAAAATAAAAAGCCTTATGTGTCTGATCAACTTTACAGTAACCATCTACAAAATAGTCATCAAACCTGGCTTGGCCTTCCTTCAGCGTGTGCTGAGTTTTGTGTGGCAGAAATGTATTTGAGCCATTGAATGGATGGTGTTGAGAAAGATTTCTGTCTATTGATGTAATTGTCAAGCGGTGGAATAGCTAGAGTATGTTTGGGAAGGAACATGGTTCTAAAGATTTTCATACAGACAGAACTGATTGTTATGCATTTAAAAGGATCAATGTTAGTACTCAGAATTTCATTTAAGAAAGTTAAGCAGCTCTTTCTCAAAATGTTGACGTTGTTTACACAGTATTGAGTGCCATCTCTTTCTTAAAATCAAAGACGTTGTCAGAAACCATTCTGTACCGCTTGAAAAATTCTGATTTTCTTTAGGCATCATGTTATCTGCACCGTAAAACAGGTTCAGGATAAGGGCCTATGTGGTCCTGGTGTTCTAAGATGTTCTAGAAATGGGGAAAATAACCTTTATTTTTTTCTGAAAATCCCATGGCTTTTGGGAGGCTGCTTAGCTTCATGGGTAAGAAAGACAGGCTATCAATGTAGGACTGCGGAAACTCAGAATCGGTGAAACACATTTTTTGCGTCATTCCTTCTTTCACTAAATGATTTAACAAAAGGTATGAATTGAACTCTCTGGCATTATGTGCAATAAAAGTATAGCCTTTGTATTTGTTACGACGGAACTTATTTAAAAAGTAAGCAACGCACCCATCCCATTCAAACACCCACATCTTTCCGTGAAAATCAATACAGTATAAGAAATTAGCTATATGAGTTCCTGTTTCCTGTCTAGTCTCGAAATTATGAAATATGCATTTCACATCCATTGCTTCTTTCTTAACCGTTGTATAAAACAACTATGTTCAGTGTCTATATTGACTTTTTCACCATAGAGTTAACACTTTCCCTTAGAGCACACGTGTTTCTGATGGTTCAAAGGGTTCTGTACTATCACACAATTGCATTTAGCGCAGTAGAATCCCGATTCACACATAGAATATTCACCTTCACTCGACTGAAGCTTTGCTTTATGCTTCTCAAAACAATATTGTGATCTACATAATCTCTGGCAATCTGGACACTTAGATACATTTTTAGGGTGTTTGTAACAGTCAGGATCACGACAAACATTAAAGCTAAATTCGCATGTGTTTCTGTGAATCATCAAACCCTGAGTGATAGAAACGACAGACATAACTAGACCCCAAAAGACCAGTGATGCTTTTAACCCCATAATAGTGGTTGTCATACAAAAACAAGTAAATTTTTATTTTATTTTATGGGGAGTCTTGCAGGTTTGAAAGAATGAGTATCCAGCTTTGTTGTTAGAACAGTATATGATTACGATTTTACAGTTCAAATGTTTCTCAAATTTCGATACATCAACAAAGGTGACTGCTGCGTTTTCAGGTAATCCCACATCATGTTTGATTTGTTTAGCGATCTTTTCAATTTGAAAATGTTTTTTTTCAGGGTTCAAAAGTTAGGTAACGCATAATGCAAAGCACATGTTGTCTCGGTTGTGGAAGATGTATAGATGCCTCATTTTTTTCTGAACAGCTCCTGAACTGAACATTTTACCTACTTTCCTTATAGATGCACCACAGCAAGGTGTTCATTCTATTTGGATTAATATTTCAAGCTTATTGTCCGTAAACATTTCACGTTTATTCTGAATGGTATTTTAAGGCATGATTAGAAAAGACTGCAATTCGATGGCCCCATTGAACAATTGAATGCGCGATGACAAGTCTAATTTCAACTGTGACAGCGTCTTTTGACAAAATAATTTCTTTCGCCATATTTATCAAACTGTTTAAAATCTCTAAAACATAAAATTCTGCAAAGTTATTGACATTAGTGACTGAGGAATAATTTTCCTAATCTCAGCATTATTGAATCTGTCATTACTCAAAATATTACAATAAAGAATTTATAATACAGGAATGTCGACCTTCAGAAAAGTATGTTAATTTACTTGGTCAGGGCTCCTTTTGCATGAATTACCGCATCAATGCGGCGTGGCATGGAGGTAATCAGCCTGTGGCACTGCTGAGGTGTTATGGAAGTGTTATGATAGTAGCCTTCAGCTCATCTTTATTGTTTGGTTTGGTGTCTCTCATTTTCCCCTTGACAATAAATGTCAATGCAACAACCAGGCGAGTTGGCTGGCCAATCAAGCACGTAATACCATGGTCAGTAAACCAGTTACTAGGAGTTTTGGCATTGTGGGCAGGTACCAAGTCCTGCTGGAAAAGGAAATCAGCATCTCCGTAAAGCTCGTCAGCAGATGGACGCATGAAGTTCTCTAAAATCTCCTGGTAGACACTGCATCGACTCTCGACTTGAGAAAACACAGTGGACCAACACCAGCAGATGACATGGCACCTCAAATCATCACTGACTGTGGAAACTTCACACTGGACTTCAAGCAACTTGGATTCTGTTCCTCTCCACTCTTCCTCCAGACTCTGGGACCTTGATTTCCAAATGCAATGTAAAATTACACATGATGCAGAAGACTGTACTCGGAAAAATTTCAGAGTCCAAAATGTCCCGGTCCGTGTCAAGTTCGAGTACAAATTTACCAGAGTACATGCCAATTCTGAGTTCGCTCATAATTGCACTCGAGTCTGGGATCAAGTACCCCAACTCTAGTATTTTGCCATCAGTTCGTTCTCTCATTGGTTTGCATTGTGTATCAATACAAGAAACTAGCTTAGACATCAAAAACCTCAAAGAGTTTTAAAGATGATAAATTAAGTTCTGCTGTGCTGTAAACTCAGTAAGAGCTTCAGATCCATATTGGGAGGTACGTGAGCATTCATGAGGCTTGACTGTTGTGATGTATATTACACTGAAGCTTCAATGTACGTATTGAGCATGCAACACAATCTCCAGTGAAGCCCTGAATCAGGGTGTGTATTGGTTTCACAGATTCACGTGATCATCGACAACCTCATTTTCTGTCCAATCATGTGCACGGTTTGCTTTGTGTGTCAGAATGTTCATGTTGTACTTTGAAAGTTGTATAATCAATATGTTACATTTAAATCATCAATAATTATTTGTTGTTGTTTTTTTGTTTTGTTTTCTTGGGGAAATTGTGCACTTTTGGTTTTGTTTTGGTCATTTGGGGTTGGTATTTGGGATAGGGTGGGGGTTAAGGGTTAGAGATTGGTGCTGGGCTTGGGTGAAGGGGTGAATGTTAAGTTTTCACAAAAGTTTAACATTCACTATTTACTTACAGTATATTACAATGGCATCAGCCAAAAAATAAATAAATAAAGATTTTCCCTGTTTGGGAACATTTTCATCTTACAATGTCCCAATGTATGTATGGTATTTTCAAAGAAAAAATAATTTACATATCACAATTTTTGTCATGTCTTTGCTTTCAATAATTAATTTCATTATTATATTTAATATCTTCATTTTTTAAAACTTTATTCAGAAGGTGATATGCTTGGTGTGTGACAAGAAACTTGTGTATGGAAACAACACTTCATCCATGGTAAGGCATTTCTGAGCTTTTCATGAGAATGCACAGAGCAAGAATAATCCTACATGCATGCAAGGATTGCTTCTTCCCTAACAAGTTTATTCATGATTTTGGTTGCATCATTATGATTTCAAACTTCTTTGTCACCTTTCCATCATTCCCACAAGCAAGTCTCATAGGCACATTTATTTTATAAATTTATTATTTATATTCACATTTTAGTCCCACATTTTGTTCATGTCGAAACGAATGATTTTCATCCATCCATCTTCTATACCATTTTTGTCTTTGGACTCATGGAGGAAACCGGAATAAATCCAAACTCCACACACAGGGCCATGGTGGGGATTGAACCCCCGACCCTGGAGGGGTGAGGCGAACGTGCTAACCACTAAGTCACCTTGTGCCCTTCAGTCATACTTATTCAATTACAATTTAAAATACTCAGTCATATACGTAATATGAAGAAAACAAATAATTTCAGGCAAAATACTTGCTGCAAGCAATTCTGTTAGCTCTATACGGGTACATTATATTAGTTCATACTGGTATTCATTGGTAAATGAAGAGGGAGAAATTACACACACACAAACACACACACGTGTTAGGCTTTTATTTGTGCACATAACATTGAAACTATCTATGGAGTGTGTGGTGGCTGCTTCATCAGTTGGAGCTTCTTCCACAGGCTTAGGCTGCTTTATTATTTTTTTTTTTATTAACCATCAGATGGCGTTGTTTTCGACACTCTGTAAGCTTTTAATCTTTTCCCGGGGCAGTCAGGGTAAAGCCTCCATGCTTTATGAGGCTACTTGACTGTCATTTCTAGCAAAACCCCGAACTGTCAATCACCTCATCAACCACGGGCATTTATTTATTTTTCAACAGATAACTCCTTTATCGTAAGGAAAGATATTGGGGGAAATATCAATTTCAACCGAAAGTGTAAAAACAATTTTAAGTAAGAACAATACTCCCAGTCAATCATTTGTGGTGATGTAACTTTAAATGTAAGTTTAGGGTCTGGCGTTTTTTCTACGTACTTCCGTTCTTTTCTTGGGAAAGAGCCTATTGAAAACACCTACTTCCGGTCTGTGGGGCGACTCTGAATCATGGGGCGAATCAGAAACGCCAGCAGGCGGAACAATTATGGGCCTTGTTCGACTATTATGGTAAGCTTTGGATGATATTTTATGAGTTGTTAACATTTTGATTTGTTTTGTTTTATTACTTTTATTAATTATTTTCCTTTGGTTACGCATTAACCCATGAATACTGGCTAAACCTTCCTGGTCGTACTTGGAGGTGTATGGAATATATATATATATATATATAAACAGTTTCCTGTGTTCAAAATAACCCTTCGGAAACACACTTGGAATTCTCTCAACTAAATTCGGTTACGATAAGAAATAAACAAACAAATGCAAATTATTAAATAACTAACCGATAAAAATGACGAACTAGCTAATTACAAATGAACTAAGCCATCTCGTGTAGAACCGGATTCGTAACTCGTTTAACTGTTCATATGATAACTGGTTCTTCTATTGAAGAGCTGCTTGATCACCTGACCAGACTTTTGTGTACTGTAATCCTTATGTGTGTGCTGTATTTGTACACACTCCACAGGTTGACCAACATACTGTATCTTCTGTGACCAAAATTAATCTTAGCCTACAGCTTTGTTGTGACAGTGATTTAGGAAAACATGTAGATCTACCCACTAATGAAATCATCTAAATTGTTCTCGGACAGATTTCCCAACACTGAAGCTGGAGCGCTGAACTGAACTGGTCAAGGCTGAAGTTGGAGCCAAACCTTACAACGTGCATGATCAACATTTGGATCGGTTAATAACGTGGGAAATTCTGTGGAATAGTTGTCCGATTCCACCTGTCCTATGGCATGGCTTTTGAAGAACTTGATTTTCTTCTAAACTCCAAGAAACTGGGAACTTTGTAAGTTGTACAAGACACCTTAACGTTCGAAGGGGTGCTTTTCCTAAAAAAATAAAAATGGATCAGCAAGCAGCTGGTGCGGAGGACCCCAATAAGCAACCGAAAAAGAAATCAAATGATGATGATAGTAAGAACAAAAAGCTGGTATGTACATATCTTGCATTTTTTTGTGGTCTTAGAATGTATTTTACTGTAAATTGTAGGGGTTAGGCAGCTGGATAGCTTGCTTCAGCTTTAGCTTTCTGTACTGGCCATTTAGATGTAAATTACAGTAATGATATATAATAATAACTATATTATTATTATTATTATTATTATTATTATTTTGATTGTGTTATTATAAGAAATCTGCCTTCTACTCCTTCTCCTTCTTTAGCACTTGTCTATACAGCACAGAACTTTCCCTACTGCTTGTCAAGTTAGTCCTCATTGTGACATTGCATATAGTTGATGTGAGGAGGGTCTTTTTTGGAAGTTTTTTATTATTGGATGATTCAATGTTTGCGATACAACAAAACTGGCAACTTATTCATGAACTCCTTTACATAACAGACTGAGGTCACAATCACATTAGCATAATTCAAAGCAAAAGTATGTGTGTGTGTGTATATATATATATATATATATATATATATATATATATATATATATATATATATATATAAACATAAGATAACATTTGTAGGGGTTTGTTATATGAATTCAAACTTTTCGCACAATGAAAACAGTTTTTTTAGCTTGAGGGATAGTCATTATTTTCAGCAAGTCGACATATTTAGATACTTCTTTTTTTTTTTTTTTTTTTGAAAATGTGTAGTTTGAGTGAGGTTTTTTTTTTAGGTACCTACATTTATGGGTTAAAACAGTTTTTGAGAAAATTATTATTTATCAAAAAAGAGATTTTTGTCATCGAATATTATTCCACATTTAACAACATCTCAAGTAGAAATAGGGTATAACAGTAATCTTTTGTTTCAACCAGTTGTACACATCACCCCAAAAACCTTGAACAGACTTGCAATAAAAAAACAAACGTTCCATTGTTTCTTTATCAGAATTACAGAATAAGCATACATTCGAGATTTCCATGTTAAATTAAACTCTTAGAAATTCTTTAGTGGGTTAGATTTTAAATTATAATTTTAAAGTGCACTCCTTTGCATTTGGGGGCTATGGGATAAGAAATATATTTCCTCCTTATTTCACATCTGTCTTTTCTATTGTGATGATTAGGAATGTAAGTTTGTCTTCTAGGACTCAGATATCATTCTTGTACCAGACATTTCCTCAGAAATTTATTAGTGCAATGTTTGTCTATAAAATAAACTTGGTTTATCCTAGGTCATGAAGCTTAGGACTTACCACTGTGTATTTTACATGTTCTCTTATTGATGTGATTTTTGGTAAAGGGATACCTTTAATAATTTTGGTCTAGTTTAGTTAAAATTTTCTACAGAGGTCCTTATAATCCAAGATATTCCCTCTATGTCCATAATATGTAGTATTGACCAGATTCCTTTATCCCACCATTCTTCTATAAATAAGCATTTTCTATTTGTTAATATACATCTATTGTTCCAAATTGACATGACATATGTGGGCTAAAATTGTGTTTGAAAATGAATTTCCAATATAGAAGGACCTGTTGGTGAAAAGCTGAGAGTTTCAAAAGTAGCTTAGAAATGTCAAAATCACCATTGTAAAAGAAATTTTTATACCCCTACATTTTTTAAATAATGAACAAGGAATTTTATACCAATATGACGATTCATTTTTAATAAAGTTTTGCAACTATTTTAGTTTAAGCACTCCATTCATAAAATCAAAGTCAATTGTGTTTAGTCCACCATCTTCATAATCTTTTAACGTGTCACTTTTCCGTATATAGTATTTGTTTTTCCAAATAAATTCATCTCATTGATTAACTTTTTTTTTGTGCCGAAATTGCTAGTGGAAAAACTTGGATAAATAACTCTTGAAAAACTCTCCAACTTTAGAGAGTAAAATTCTTCCAAATACTGTAACGTCTCTTTGGAGCCAATTATTCCTAATTAATTTACATTTATTTAAATTACTATCAGTATTTAGATTTTCTACATTTTCTAAATTCTTAGAGATCGAGATGCCCAGACATTTCACCTCATCCTTAATTGGAATGTTGTATAATGTGCTCCAAGGATGATTATGGGTAGACATTAGTTTGGATGCATGTAGATTTAACCCAGAAGCTTTTGTGAAATTTTTTAAAATTAATTACTATGGGGATTTGCAATTTGTCTCTTAAAACATGAGTTGCATCATCAGCATGCTGACTAATAATGAAGTAATTTCCTGCCATGTTAAACCCTGCTACTCTACCCATTTTTAATAAGATGTCTAATAATTCTGCTACCATAATAAACAGCAGGGGTGAGCTGCCACAGCCTTGCCTGATTCCTCTTTTGATTTGAAATCTTGGACTTGTCCCATGCATAAGTGCCACTGAACTATTTATGTCCTTATAAAGCATTTTAATGATATTTATAAATTTGATTCCAAAACCAAAATGGTGAAGCGATTGAAACATAAAATGGTGTTCCACCATATCCAAGGCCTTATAAAAATCTAAAAATAATATGAAACCATCCTCTTCAGTTAAATGACTATACTCTAATATATCAAGAACTAATCAGATATTACTATGAATTGACCTTCCCTTTAAGAAACTTATTATTTGTTGTAAACCTTCTTTTAATCTTGATGCTAGAGCTCCTGTAAATAATTTATAATCTCTGTTAAGTAGTATTATGGGACGCAGATCGTCTTTACACCCTCTTATATTTATTTGATTTTGGAATCAAAATAATAAGGTCTTTTTCATGATGGGTAATAGTTTGTTTTGCTTTATGCACATCTGTTTAGGTTCTAATAGGAGAAATTTCAGCTCCTCCCAAATTTTTCTTTTTCTTTTAAATTTGTGGTTAGCCCGTCAGGTCCCGGTGACTTATCAGCTTTCGTTTTTTTTGAAAGCAAGCTCTAGCTCTTATACTGTAATATCCGCTTCACATAGATCTTTAAAAGTACGGTCAACTGTTGGGATAGCCTTCTTCACGTCCTTAAAAAAAGCATAAGAATCTTCAGCCGCTTGCGAAGAAGAGTATAAATTAGAATAGAACTGAAACAAATCTTTAGTAATTGTTCTCTGATTAGAGTTTTCTACCAGATTTACTATTAAGCTACCAATCATATTTCTTTCGTGTCTCCTTTTTTTCCAGCCTGATGAAATATGAACTGTTCTTTTTTCCCTTGTTCATCCGTTTAGCTCTGGATCTTACACATGCAACTTTTGCTTTCCTAATATATATTTGATCTAGCTCAGATTGTAAATAAATGAGTTTTTCCCTTGTCTCTATCAGTTAAGAACAGTTTGCAACAACAGTAATTCATATCCTGAATTAATTTTAATTATTTTTCCCTCTAAATGTAATTGAGTGTTCTCTAATTTTGTATTTAATATATTCCCATTTACTGCCACCTGACATATCTTTATATCTAATCTCAGTAATCATTAATATAGGAACAATAGTCTTTTTGATTTAGCAGCTCAGTGTTAAACTTCCAGTAGCCTTTTGTTCTTGAAGGTTTTTCCCTTGGTTTTAAATCAAGATTAATCACACAATGGTGTGTTAAAGGAGCGTTAGAAATAATACAATTGGTAGCCAAATTGGAGATCTCACTTGTACCTAACCAATAATCGATTCTTGATCTAGCGTTTCCATTTGGTTTAATCCATGAGAACTGTCTGGAAGTGGGATTTAGTTCTCTCCAAATATCTACCAGTAAATTTGAGAGACAGAAATTTGTAAAATATCTCACTTGCAAATTACTATATTTGGACAGAAGTCTATTTAAATATTCATCAGGCATTATATTGAAATCTCCTTCTACCAAAACATGATTGGTGGGAAAGTTAGTTTTAAAGTGTTTGATAACCTCATTTATTGTCAACAATAAATTCTTATTCCGCAAACGGTTATTAAAGCCGTAAACATCTACCAAAATTAGGAAAATTCCATCTAAGTTAGGAACCATAGCAGTCTAATGCCCATCTTTATCCACTCTGTGTTATCTTTTTCCCTGGACATTTGTTTAAACAGAGAGCAATCTCACCATTGTCTTTGCCAAAAAATGGTATCAGAAACCTCTGTATGAGTTTCTTGTAAAACAAAAAGGATCTGTGACTTTAGATTTTTTGCCAAACAGAAAAATTGCCGTCCTTTCTTTTAGACCCCTTCAATTTAACAAAGAAAAAGAAATATTTTAAATCCAATGAGAACATTAAACCTGTTGAACAATTAAAACACAAGATATAACTAGTGCAACAAAATTCTGTTACCTACAACTCAGCAGGTAGTGCAAAAGAGAATAAAAAGAAAAGTGCAGTTTCAGTGTCCCGTAACATCAGTTCCCCATCTCACGTGATCACACATGGAACTTGATAATACTGGTTAATACTGTTAATCATGTAATACATTCACCGTCTATGTAACCAAACGGCCCTTGGAAGCCTGCTGTTTCCCCCCCCCTTTCTTGCCTGCTTAATTTTTGGCCATAGTTCACATCTCGTCAGCATGTCCGAATCTGATGCCGGCCTCTTTACACACCCCTGACCTCTGGGGTCTTTTCCACACCTCATCCCGTACAGATCTGCGAGCAAAGAGTACGATCACTTCCTTGTGACAACCAGAAAGCCATCTTCCCACTTTGTGCATGATATCCATGGCCTCACCCACGATGGCAGCATAATCTAGGGTTATTATTGTGAGAAGTTGAATGACTTCTTTCCTTACCCGTTTGTCCGGCTTTTCTTTCAACCCTTTTATATGAAGACACCATCTTCTTTTGTATCTTTCCTGGTCCAATATGCGACTTTTCAACTCAATGTTTTCTTTAATGAGAGTTTCCATTTCTTTATCAAACACTTTGAGCTTTTCTTTGCATTCTTTTATTTCTTCCAAATTTATTTTGACAGTTTTGTCTACGCCTTTGATCATGGCACTCTGCTGTTTCATTTGTGTGCTTAACTCCTCGTGTCGCTCGTCAGCTTTGGCACCAGGTGCTTGGATTGAGGATTGTCGAGATGGATAACTCAGATTTACACTCCGGCTCAGAAGGTTTCCTTTTTTTTTTTTTTTTTTTTTTTTTGCTTTTTTCCCCACATGGCATAGACTTTGGATTAGACTCAGTGCCGTGATCTCTTTTGTTTTAGGCCTCAGAGGTTTCCATCATGTAGCAGTGCTCCTCCATATTTCTTCTTTTTTTTTTTTGTCAATTGGATTCATGTCATTTCACTAACCTCAGTTATTATTTATTTTAAGGTTCCTTCAATGCCGGATATGCTTGTGTGATTTTGTAGTAGGTAGAGAAGAATTTAACAGTCTTATCTTACTAGTTAACAAACATGCCTAGTTTATGTTGATTTAACAAACCTATGTAGCTCTACATCAATGCGTCATTGACTACGTTTACATGGACAACAGTAATCTAATTATTGACCTTACTCTGAGTAAGATAATAATGTGATTAAGGTGTTTACATGAGTCGCTTTTAGAATACTCCTGTCATGTTCCCGTTTTACAGGTTTTAGAACATAATTAGATTAACAGCCCGCGTCATTACGTCACCGCGCCACGCCGTCCAACGTCCCTCCAGAATTTCACGTATCAACATACAGTTCGTCTTCGTTATGGTACCGTATACAGTTTTTAACGCTTTAAGTGCAGTTAATTATTTGTCATGCTGTACGTGCAAATAGACAACTGCTTGAAGCTGTGGTCTGCGTCCCAAACCGCGTACTCACCGTCTATATAGTAGCCGAGATACATGTATTTTTCCCCACTACAGGCCTATAGTAGGCAAGTACACGGTTTGGGACGCAGCCAAACTCTCTTGTGCGCCGTAAAACGTAAAACTGCCGTGTGTGATCGTGTCCTGTTGCAAAATGCGGTGAAAACTCTCACACGACGTTCATAATGTTATTAAGGTGTTTACATGTCTGTAATACACGTCCATAATGCGACTAAAACAGGAATACTCCACATGTCTTAATTCGATTATTGCTTACTTCGAGTATGACCTTAATTAGATTAAGGTAATTAAAAATTGCTGTTTACATGGTAGTTTCTTTTAGAGTATGGTCTTAATCGGGTTAAGAGTGGATCATTTTTGTCCATGTAAACGCAGTGAAAGTTAAGGAGCTGCCTGTAAAAGACTTGGTTATTTAACTTTGCTTAGCTTACAAAAGAGTTTATTGCATCTGTTTGGGCAGCACCTTGGTGTAACCGATGTTTTAATCATAAAATTAATAAACACTCTTTAGGATAAACACTCATTCTATGAGATGTGTGTATATATGACCTGTCACTGCAGGCTAGGGCACCGCAAGCATCATTTAGCCACTCATAGGATGCCAATCCATAAGAATCTTCTACCATTAAGACTAACAGGTTTTAGTGCACTTGAATAGCACTCCTTGTCATTTAGGGCTAATCCATAATAATAAGTGGAGAACTTTTTAGCTAATTTGAGTCTGATTCCTAAATAAAATTCTCGATAGGTGCTTCAGTCAGTTTGCAACCAGTCAGCACACCACAAACCGGAGGACTATAAAAGAGATTTAAAAGTGGAGTTACTGAGTCTGAAAAAGATGCTAAAGGAAACAGAGATTCTGTCTGGTTTTAGAACCAAATGGAGATCAGAGAACCTCCATGCCCAGAACAAACTGAGCTGAACTGAGGTAGAAGAACTAGATAATCTAGAGAAAAGGCTTGTCTTTACCCTTGTAGACACTAGTAGATGGCAAGTAAGATCACTAACACAAAGGTATATAATCATGTAACATTACTAGCTAACATTATGGCTGATCAGTTATTTGGCTCATTATAATTGTGAAAGTCCTACAATTTCTCTTTGCCTCTTCTCGCTGGTGCAGTTCATTTTCTATATAGTCTACCTAAAACATATATAGTTGGATGCCACTGTGTAACAGTAACTCAAAAAATACTCAACCACTGAGTCATTTCTGTTGCTTGAGTAAACCATTTGCTTATAAGCAGTAGCCATCCAGCTTTCTCTAATGCCTGAACATACTGTTATATAGTGTTCACTGCACCCCCTTCCCCCTCCTCTACACTATAATGTAGTTTTTAATTTATTTTCCGTCAGCCTCCAAGATACGTAATCAGGAGGGGGTTTCCCCAGTATTCAAACATGGAAATGTTGCTACAGAGTGTCATCATGGTAAAGTGCAAGTAGGCACGATATCATCGACTGTGTTGATGGGTAAATTTTAGATTTTGGCCAGTGTGTCCCTTTTTAAAGATTCAAATTAGTATGTACATATGATGCATACATGTAAATGTGCAATATCTACATTAGTGGTATTGTTAGTTAGTACCATTATGCTTACCTGAAAGCTCTTATTCTTTTGAACTGTATTCAGAAAGTAATTTTGGGCAAACATGAGCTTCCCTGAAATGTGATGGATGCAGTGAATTTTAGATGCGTCTGTTTGGCCAATTGTCATAATTAGGAATTAATTAGAGGTTAGCAACTCAGTCAAGACCTCAGAAAAAAATTGTGGTCCTCCACAAGTCTGATTCCTTTTTAGGAGCATTTTCCAACTGAAGGTTCGACGAGCATCTGTACAAACAAATGTATACAAATATAAAAGTCTTGAGACCAGAAAGAGACACTGTATCACTCAGTTTAACTCCCATGGATAAATTAACTTTTGTCCAAAAGTTTACCTGAACCCCAATACAACAACAATGGAACTGGTGAATGAGTTGGAGGCATCAGGTACCTCCTTTGTAAAAAACTGTCTTTATTGTTTAACTGATCTTGTTAAAAAATACTCTGCTCTCATGGATATCAAATAATTGCAAACACAACACAGGTTTATCCAAAAAAAAAAAAATTGTTAAATATAGGTGTGCAACAATTATGAATTCATATGAGAAAAATATATTTGAAGTATATTCCCATTGATATTTAAAATTGTTTTAGTACACCTGGGTGACTAGGAACAGGAAATTGTTCAACCATGACTTCCTGTTTCACAGGGGTATAAATATAAGGTAACACATAGGCCAAATTCCCTTAGTCATTCATAACAATGGGTAAAACCAAGGAATATAGCTGTTATCTATGGGAAAAGGTTGTTGAGCTTCACAAAATGGGAAGTGGCTATAAGAAAATAGCACAAGCATTGAAAATGCCCATTTCCACCATCAGGGCAATAATTAAGAAGTTCCAGTCAACTGGAAATGTTTTGAATCAACCTGGAATTGGACGTGTGTATATATTGTCTCAATGCATTGTGAAGAGGACGGTTCGAGTGGCCAAAAAATTTCCAAGGATCACAGCTGGTGAACTGCAGAAGTTAGTTGTGTCTTGGGGTCAGAAAGTCTCAAAAACTACAATCCGAAGTCACCTACATCACCACAAGTTGTTTGGATGGGTTTCAAGAAAAAAGCCTCTACTCTCCTCCAAAAACAAACTCAACTGTTTTTCTGCCAGCGGACCTTTACATTTTTTTAGGATACATGGTATCATGTATCAAACATGATCAAATATCAACAGATATTAAATGAAAACCTGACTGCCTCTGCCAGAAAGCTTCAAATGGGCCGTGGTTGGATCCTCTAGCAGGACAATGATCCAAAACATACATCAAAATCAACACAAAAATGGTTTACTGACCACAAAATCAAGGTCCTGCCATGACCATCCCAGTCCCCTGACTTTAAACCCATAGAAAACCTGTGGGGTGAACTGAAGAGTAGAGTCCACCAGTGTGGACCTCGAAATGTGAAGGATCTGGAGATATTCTGTATGGAGGAATGGTCTCGGATCCCTCGCCATGTATTCTCCAACCTAATCAGGCATTATAGCAGAAGACTCGGAACTGTTATCTTGGCAAAGGGAGGTAGCACAAAGTATTACTAAAAGGGTGCCTATAATTGTTGCACACCTAATTTTTTTTTATAAACCTGTTTTGTTTGCAATTGTTTGATATCCATGAGAGCAGAGTATTTTTGAAGAAAAGATCAAAAGGTTAAGCAATAAAAACAATTTTTCACAGCCGCCTTTGCTCATATTTACCAAGGGTGCGAATATTAGTGGAGTGCACTGTAAGGCTATCCTAAATTATAATGGACAGAAAGGCTGTTGTGCAAGATAGAATCCCCTACTAGAACGACACAAAAAGCCTGAAAAAAAGCCATAGGTTTGCAGGTGTTCACCAGGATGAAGACCTAGCATTTTGCTGGAGTGTTCTATCATATAAAACACAAATTGAACTGTTTCCCCATAATGATCAGTGTTCTACATGTTGAAAAAGAGTGAGCCTTTTAATCTGAAGAATACCATCCACTGTGAAGCGTGGATCGTCCGATGTATCACTGTCGGACTCGGGCTCAAATCGAAAAGGTAAAAGTGACATTATTACTGACCTGAAATTCAGATATGGTAATGGGCCTTTCCTTTCCGACACGTGCTGTAAGCGGTGGACCAATCACAACAGACTGGGACATCTGACCAGTCAGAGCAGAGTAGACTCTGAAAGGAGGAGTTTAGAGTGACCGGATCCTTGAACGAGTCATTTGTGACCCTGAGAAAAAGAGGAGATGCTGCAATGTGAATTATGAGAAAAAGTGTTTTTTGAACTTGAATGCATGTTTAAAAAGAATAATAGGTGCACTTTAAAATTTATAGAAATAGTCTCTGATGTCAGTGCTTTTTCTTATTATTTTTTATGTAGAACCCCCTGACTTCAGTTAAACCTTAAAGTCTAAACAAGTGTTTTCAACTTCCTCTCTTGTGCTACCTTATTGAGAGTGCTGATGTCATTCAGGCATTCTTTCTCATTTCCTCCATAATGAGCTAATGAGGTAGGCGTTCTGTTTCCAGGCCAGGAATATTCCCTGTTGCTGAAATTTGCTGCACATATTTGAGCTCTGGCTGTTGTGAAACAATTTTATGCACAAGGGAGGAAGTCAGCAATAATACAGAGACAGCCCAGATGCTGGACCGTTTTTGTCCTTTTTAGGCAAGATTAAGACAGAAACTGTTGAAGAGGCATATAGTTAAAAAAAAAAAAATCGAGCAGCTAACTACATAGGGAATTCAATAATAGTTAATTAATTAAACATAGCCAGTGCTTTACTAGTAATATGGATTACTAGTTGTAGATCCAGTAATGAGTGTCCATTTCGTAAGTGTCTGTTGCATAAAATCCAAACATGGCACATGCAAGGAATCAGATTTAGTACCAATGTTAACATAAAAACAAGAACAACAAGTCTTTTATAAAAATAATTTAAGTACTGCCAATACTTTTCAAAACAGTCAGTTTTCAAACATTGACCAAATGCTGCTCATTACTTGACTGCTGTTTTGCATATCATAATAGTTAACATTACATTATTTGGATAATTGGATAAAAAAAAAAAAATCTGTTACATTTGATTGTTACAGAACTGAATGAAGAATATTATTGTTCTTGTTTTGGTGTGTTAATTTCAATAGAAATGTGATCATTTTATTGGTTTGTAGTTTTTCAATTCAGATTCATTAAATTCATGAAATGAATTAAAAAGTCTAACATTAACGCAATTATTTAAAAAAAATTTTTTTAAATGGGTTTAAAAATATCTATATTTTTTTTCGGTTTTTGGCCAAGTACATCCTGAATTTTTTGTTTCAGCCCAGATAATGTTATAATATTGTGCGGTTATGAATTATACAGTAAGGGTTTTCGGGTTAAAAATAAAAATGACAACATATCTCTGGTCATGAATACAATCGGAGACAGTGATAGCTTTAGCCGCATTAGCCGTCGAATCTGCAAACAAGTTTATTTGAAAAGGCGATTTGCAAACATTCACAATATATAAAGTGCGATACTTGTGTTTTCTGGATCACGAACGGTTAGTACTGATCCATGCTTGAGAATCAAATTTTTAGCAAATCCTGCTTTATATTGACCCTCATTCACAAAGCAGTCTGGTGTAAAACGATTCGCACAAACATATACGAATTTAGGTATTTTTTGGGGCACATTTCCTTCAAAAATAAAACTACTCCACTGTATCTTAAGTGGCTCTGATGCCAGGAGTACATGAAGAATTCCGTTCATTATTACAGCCAACAACTTCCAGTGCTTACAAAGCTGAGACATTCTTCTCATCATTTTAACTGCTCCAGCGGGGAGAACATGGTGGACTGTGTGCAGCTCACTCAGGGTCAGAGTCCCTGGGCGGGGCCTGTTCTAACGTGACGTCACATTGGATAGAAAACGTGAACGACTCATTTTGAGACACTGTTTATGATTTATTGGGAATATTAAAAGAAGTAGTAGGTGGATTTTTACCATTGTAGGGTGGTTGTGTACACATCCTCCGATGCAGATTTATGTAAAAGTAAAAAAACAGCATGTAGAAGTGAATTGTGCATAATAGGTCTCCTTTAATTATCAGTGCTTTTTTGTGCATCCATAAAAAAATAATGCATAAATACTTACAGTGAGGGAAAGAAGTATTTGATCCCCTGCTGATTTTGTACGTTTGCCCACTGACAAAGAAATGATCATTCTATAATTTTAATGGTAGGTTTATTTGAACAGTGAGAGACAGAATAACAACAAGAAAATCCAGAAAAATGCATGTCAAAAATGTTATAAATTGATTTGCATTTTAATGAGGGAAATAAGTATTTGACCCCCTCTCAATCAGAAAGATTTCTGGCTCCCAGGTGTCTTTTATACAGGTAACGAGCTGAGATTAGGAGCACACTCTTAAAGGGAGTGCTCCTAATCTCAGCTTGTTACCTGTATAAAAGACACCTGTCCACAGAAGCAATCAATCAATCAGATTCCAAACTCTCCACCATGGCCAAGACCAAACAGCTCTCCAAGGATGTCAGGGACAAGATTGTAGACCTACACAAGTCTGGAATGGGCTACAAGACCATTGCCAAGCAGCTTGGTGAGAAGGTGACAACAGTTGGTGCGATTATTCGCAAATGGAAGAAACACAAAAGAACTGTCAATCTCCCTCGGCCTGGGGCTCCATGCAAGATCTCACCTCGTGGAGTTGCAATGATCATGAGAACAGTGAGGAATCAGCCCAGAACTACACGGGAGGATCTTGTCAATGATCTCAAGGCAGCTCGGACCATAGTTACCAAGAAAACAATTGGTAACACACTACGCCGTGAAGGACTGAAATCCTGCAGCGCCCGCAAGGTCCCCCTGCTCAAGAAAGCATATATATATACACCACTTATAAACTTATTTAATTTAAATATAATATTTATAGGCCGATTAATCGATTATGAAAATAATCGTTAGTTGCAGCCCTAGTCAAGAGTGACTTTGCTGTCCTGTTTTTCTTTGTAATGAGCTGCATGGGATTTAGCTAACATAACATTTGTATGAAGGTGGTTCATCCAGAGCATTGCCTTACCTTTTGCTCTCTGTGATAAAAATTTATTTACTTGATTAGCTATGCAACGTCGGCCATTTAAACAATTCAAAGCTTTCTGCGGATTGAATTTACATACCTGTCTAAGAGCAACAAAGCTGATTCCACGTGCAGCTTCCTCCCCCGCACCAGTGAAAATATTGTTCTTGGAATATCTTGGAAAACCGATGCCATACTTTACTTTATTTAGGTTTTACTGCATTTCTTTCAGTAGTTTATTATTTTTTGTAAGCACAATGTGTTTTTCAATTTCAGCCATATTTTTCTTTCTGAATAGTAGGCATGGGCGATATGGACTTAAAACTATATCACGATATTTTCTGGTATTTATTGCGATAACGATATCAGTGACAATATAAATATAGTACCATTCACCACTGTTTTTGTCTACAAGTGACTGCTGCATGCAGTCTTAAGAGCCTTAGAAACACAAACATTGAACTAAAACAGAGGTCTCAACCTTTTGTAACTAAAGCACCCCCCCCCCCCCATATTGGAGGAGACCAGATATAATGATTTCTATATAACCTAATCTATAATCTTTATTTGATAGATAGATAGATAGATAGATAGATAGATAGATAGATTTTTTTATTGTTTTGTACTTTTAAAATTAAATTACGAGGTAAATCTTCATTTAGCGATAAACTCCTCCTCTGCTTCCACCATACTTGTTTTTGCTCTGCACATGAGCTGTGAATTGGTCACACATGGTTGCACACAGAAATACATCATCAACTAAGCTTTATCATTATTATCATGGGAATACATTCTTAATTTTGGGCAGAATTTCTACCGGTATATCGCAAACGATAAGATATCGCCCATCCCTACTGAATAGACTCAAATGGGGGCAGAGTGAAGGGGCATTGGGGAGTGTCTATACCCTTTGGAGTTGGAATCTGCTAACCCCATGAACTGCACAAGAGCAGCCTGTAAACCACAAGAAAAATGCTGTATACCACATACTTCAACAGAATTAGACATATACACATACTTCAACAGAATTTGTACTTGCATCAAAATATTTTGTTCTGTGATAATCAGCTAGAGATGAAACATAATCAAGCAAGCCTTGACCCTAGAGTAAAGGCCTGTATCTAAATTAGAACCATAGAAGGGATGTACAACATTTATTTTGCCCAGTGTATGCTCTAAAATAATTATTTAGAAACTGGAATTGGCCTTGTGTGTAGCTTGTTAGGTTAGACTTGCAGTCCTTATCCTTCAGACATTTGCCTTCTATCTAGGGGTGGCCAATATAACAATCTTAGATAATGAACAATTAAAATATCTCCACAATCTGTTTTCACAGAGAGATTGTGTGTATTGTGATATTAAACACATTTTGTCAGTTGCATTGAAAACGCTCAGACATGGCATCCCATGTTGTTTTATGAACCAATCTTTGCTTTATTCACTAGTTCAGCTCGTGTTTTCCCTTTCATATTATAAACAGTAATAGCCAGAAGTAGGCAGAACCTTAGCTTAATTTCCTTCCTCATTTCCCTTGGCAACACAATAGCACAGATGACTTGGTTAAAGATAGATAGCACAGGAAGCTCACATGAAATAAACAAATGAGTTTACAGATTAGCTGAAAAATGCAAAAGCAGGTAAGTGCTGAAAAGACATCACTGATGCCAGGACATTTTACTTTGCAAAGGATAAAGTACCCATCAAAACCATTGAAAACGGGGGTTTTAAGTGAATTCTAAAAAAAGTCAAACCTTGTTACGACATACCAAGTTGCATATACAGTGGCTTGCAAAAGAATTCAACCCTTCTGGAGTTGATCAGATTTGTCTGAATAACAAATGATAAATACATATATTCTACCTGTCAGTATTTTTATTCATAGTTAAAGTCAAAATGAATTCTTGGTCAGCAAGTATTTCAAAGAAAATCAAAAACTGAAAGATTCTTCTTGTATAAGTACTCAACCCCCCAGGTTTCACTTCAAATGTAAAATATTAAAACAGGTCACTCGCGTATGAATTCCTGTGGCTGTGCACATTTCACTTTCGCTTTTGAATTGGCGGCAATTTGGGGGTGGAAATTGCTAGAATGGTGGGTTCATTATTATTCTTAATGGAAAAACACAACAATTACAAAACAGTACAATGACAAACTCGCTTATATTAAACATAGAACAGTATAGTAAACGTAGACAGTGGGGGCAGTGCTGCGGTGGGCAAGTGATGTAATCAGTGTGCGGCCCGAAAACCGGTTATCGCAGCAAGCTAAGGTTGGACATCCCAGTATGCAATGTTATATCAGTAGTAAGAAAGTGAATGCTGCATCACACCCAAGCACTACCTAGACAAGGCCATCCACCAATACTTAGTGCAAAAACAAGACAGAGACTGATGAGGGAAGCCACAGTGTGGCTGAAAGAGTACAGTGGCTGAGAGTGGAGTGAAGGTGGACCAGACAACCATTTCAAGAGCTCTCCATGGGGGTATGCATGGGAAGGTGGCTAGAAAGAAACCATAGCTTAGGAAGAGCTGTATGAAAGCATGAGAGTGAGTCAGTGAAGATGTGGTTTATTGGTGTGTTGAGATGAAAATCGAGATACTGTATTCGGCCAGTTTTTAAGGGCTATGTGTGGTACAATCCAATTATTTTTCTTTTAACTGGAGCTACCAAAAGGGTTATTTACTACAAAGGTTTTCAAATCCTTTCTGCTGCCTTTAACTAAAAATACATTGTTAAAGGTAAATTGTTAACATTTACATTTTAAGCTCCTTATTTAAATGTGTGCCAAAATATTCTGATTATTTGTTGTAGCCACTAAGCTTTTTATTCCTGAAATTTCCACTGATACAACACATTAGGTACAAGTGACATTATTTATAGTCATTAAGGTTTGGAAATAAAACCATATAATTCAAATGACCAATAAGTGAAATATATATATAGTTCACATTGGCAAGGATAGGTTGTGATTTCTATACTGTAACAACAACAACAAAATCTTTGGCCCCCTATGTATGCGTCATGGATCCCTGGGGGTAACCCAGATCCAATTTTAAAAAACAATCAGTGTTTGCCACACGATTTTAAGAGACTGTGGTGGTTGGACCTCCGACCCTCTAGGGGGTCCGGGGGCATGCTTATGGTGACAAATCTGTGTCAAAAATCAGAGCGCAGTCATGTCATGTGAGTCATCTATTTATTTATTTATTTATTTGTTTGTTTGTTTGTTTGTTTGTTTGTTTAAAAGGGCTGGTCTTGGGCAGCCTCTTTTTACTTTTTTTTTTTTACCGTCCATCCTCTCCTTTTCAAACCTTCCAGCAATTATCTTAGTATTACTAACAGTGTTTGATAAATTACTCAAAAAATTTAATCCACTACAGAATACTAATTACTACTTTAAAATTGTAATCTGATTATGTATGTAAAAAGTAATCAGATTACTAATTACTTTACTTTCACGTTACTTTCAAAACCTATCAAACCTACAAAAATACACTACAAAGTGAAACTCAGCGCTTTCAGTAATTTCCGCACGTGTCAATGTGGGACATGATCAGAAAAAGTCAGATTTATCATAAAATTTGCCTCCAGTGTTGTAACTGTTTGTAGGATTACCAGACCGATAAAATTAAAATTTTTCTAACTAGGCTAGTTTGGTATCGCTAGCTAAGGGGAGGCACAGCTAAGCTATCATTGTATGGGTTTAGCTGCTCAGAGCCATGCAAAGTACATTTATCCTTCCTTCTGCTCTGCTCATATCATGTTCATGTAAACTGGAACTCAGTTTTCCATGTATTTTCCTGTAAACACTGTCTGATTGGTCTCGCCTCCGTTGACTGAAGATATAAAATTACAGGTGGTCTTCTTTTACTGTTGTTCAGTTACGTAGTGACAAATGTGGAGAATTATCCGGGGCTAAAGAATTTTACTTAATATTGTTTTCTTAACAATAAATTTGTACGGCAAGTAACATAATTTTATTAACATCAGTAACTGTAATGAAATTACGTAAATTTAAAATGTAATGCGTTTCATTACTGCGTTATCAGAAAAAGTCATTAGAATACAGTAACGCATTACCCCCAACTCTGATTACTAATGTGACAATCTAGATCAGTCACTCGCTACTTGGTTTGTTTATATCTCCATGGTAACGACCTGGGTATGCGCAATTGTCTGTCTCTGTGTGTGTGTGTGTGTGTGTGTGTGTGTGTGTGTGTGAGAGAGAGTGCATGAGATAAAGTGACGTGAGATAACGGCAGTTTTTAATGCATAAGTGACTGATGCGCTGTTTAAAAAAAAAAAAAAAAAATACGGCACAAATGTTCATATTTGCTGCACAAATCAGCACAAACGAATGGCATAGTTTTGAGGATTATTTAATTTCATGGGGTGCCAACTTTACGGAGCTTGATCAGTGATTAACACAGGTTATATGAATTTTCTCCCAAACCATGTGACACATGCATTCAAATGTTAATCTGTATTATACTGCAAAAAGTCCAAATATCTCATAAAATTTTTGGAAAATATTTGTTTAAGGAAAGCTGTAAAGAAATTATATATGTGTCTGTCAAAAGGAGCCACTTCCTTTGGGCACATTAAAATGAGTGATTACTTTGGTCTCATTTCTGTGTTGTCCCTTCCCTTCAACAGAATATACAAATTAAAACATTGGCTGATGACATGGTAAGGTGTTCTTTGATTTTATGTTATTTTGTTCATTTACATTTTATTTGTTTTTCCATCTTCATATACTTGCACATGCAGTTATGAACCTGAGAAATTGGAGAGATCAAAGCACATATAGATAAACAGTTTTATTATTTGATTAGCACTTGTCACTTGATCCAGGTTAATGCTGGGTAATATGATGTTGTAATCTAATAATATCATGATAATCTTTTTGTTTAAGCAATCTTTATCGTCGTGTGTGTGTGTGTGTGTGTGTGTGTGTACTGCACCCTCTGAAGCCAATTCTTTTGTTTTTGCCATACAGATAAATATGAGATGATATTCTTTGCTCATATTTACCAAGGGTGCCAATATTAGTGGAGGGCTCCGTACTTTTGCCACTCACAGATATGTAATATTGGATCATTTTCCTTAATAAATAAATGACCAAGTATAACACTTTTGTCGCATTTGTTTAATTGGTTTCTCTTGGTGTACTTTTAGGACTGAAAATCTGATGATGTTTTAGATCATGTTTAGGCAAATATATAAAACAAAATTCTGAAGGTTTCTCCACACTTTCCAGCACCACTGTATACAGACAGACACAGACTTTGATCTCCCAATTTCAGTTTCATTTTTGCATCAGTGTGTGCTGTGATGGTTTTGATTGTTTGTTTGTTTGTTTGTTTGTTTGTTTGTTTTTTATTTACCCATTTATTTAATTATTATTTTAACCATACAACCATGCTCATCTTCAAAACAAAGTTGCACATGACAAACTAACTGCATGGTCTATTTTTCCAGGACTAAAACACTGGCAGACACATCTTAATGCTTAGACTTTCTTCCTACTTCCTACTTTCTAGTTCTAATAGTTATGCCTTGCTCTTCCATGTAGTGTTGACATGTTTGCTGTGTATTGTTACTGCTCCTATGCCAAATTCAGTGTTTTGTTATACTTGAGCCAAATATGATGAACATGCTATTGTCCTGTACAATGGTAAGGATGCAGGTACAGTCAGGGTTTTTTTTATTTTTATTTTATTTTTACAGTAGATTTGAGTTGAAATGATCAAAATCGGGTGAGTATGTAGGAATTAGAGCACTAAATAACAACTTTGTCAATGTCCAAATACTTATGGACCTTACTGTAAGGAAATGTTGAGAATTTTTACATCTTTAAAATCCCTCCCCCATACTAACAATGTCTCTCTGTAGTTTGACATGAATTGTAGTTGTTTAAAACAAAGCCTCAATTTAAGTAATATAGTTTAAGTAGACATTGTATTGAAAATAATCCACTCATGAGACATTTTATTAGCAACAGCTTTTTATCTGCTCATTCATGCTATTATCCAATCAGCCAATCTTGTAGCAGCAATGCAATAAATCATGCATAAAAGTCCATAACAGCATGGTCAAGAACTTCAGTTAATATTCACATTGGACTTCAGAGTTGGGAAAAATGGGATCTCAGTGACCGTGCCATGGTGGTTTGTGCCAGACGGGCTGGCTTAAAACAGTCTGCACACTCTCTTCTGACCTCTCTCATCAACAGTGTTTCTGCCCACAAAACTACCTACAGAACTCACTGGATGTTTTTTTTTGTTTTTCATGCAATGTTCTGTAAACTCTAGAGACTGTTGGATCCAGAAAATCACATACCTGAGCCAAGGATGTTTCTGAAATACTCAAACCAACCCTGTCTAGCACTAAAACCATGCCATAGTCAAAGTCACTTAGATCACAATTTTTGCCTCTTCTGATTTATGATGTTTGAACGTTAACTGAAACCCATGTCCTGTATCTGTATTGTGCTGCTGCCACATTGGCTAATTGGATAACTTAGCAGGTCTACAGGTCTTCCTAATAAATTGGTAGGTGTGTGCTCTTTTTAGTATAACATATAGTTTCCAATAATGACTGCATTGTACTTGGTATATTACCATTGTCTTTCAGAGAAACATGACATGAAAAAGAAATCAAAATGATGCACAATTTCTGTTTGTTAAATTTTGATATAACTCTTCCCTACAGCGTGACAGGATTACAAGCTTTCGAAAGCAGGGCACAAAGAAGGAGAAGCCCGTTATCCAGCACCCAACAGACCCCGTCTCCACGCCTTCTGAGCTACCTGTACCGCAGCCACTTTTTGATGAGCGTTCATTGAACCTCTCTGAAAAAGAGATTGTTGACTTGTTTGAAAAGATGATGGTAAGTTACCGTTTTCAAGGCTATATTATACTCTTGTTGTACAGTCTGTGTTTATATCTCAACACAGTACGAAGTACAGTCATCTAAATAAGGTAAAAAGTAGTGCTCAACCTCTTTTGCTCAAGTGCTTTTACCTCTGTTGTCTTCACCAGCACTCACTGTTATTGTTTCAAGTACTCTCACTGTTAGCGGTAGCAGTGCTTCGCTATAATAATTCCATCGTCCATTCCTTTTTTTCTTTTCTCTCTTTTAACAACTAATGATACATATACAAAGCTAAGTGTGGGCCTATGTTTTACTGATCTAGCTGGAAGCATTGTACCTGGCTGCAGTCATTCATTCATGGCGGCGAAGAAACACTTCAGTTCTCAGTGGTGTTATGGCGTCTGTTCTGTTAGTCTGAGGTGCTTCTCTCCCTCCCCTCTCTCTCCCTCTTTTTCTGAAAGTCAAGTGTGAACCGATTAACTGCTTATAGCATTCTGGTTCCAACTGCTCTTACTTCACGACTGTAACGCTTTCCAGGTTTGGGAAGGGAATGAGGAAGCTGGAGGCAGGCTTGGGACAACTCAAAATGCGCTCTATTTTTTTAACTTTCACTTTTAGTGCTTTCATTCTCTCACACACACATGCACACACACAGACAGCTCGGTACTGGTTGCTCTCTCTTTCAAGGCACCCTGGTGTGGCCCTGGATTCACCCACCTAGGGGAGAGAATAGACGTACACAGAGGGAGGGGGAGGGAAAGCATGGGTTCGGGCAGCTGGTTTCAGAGGAATTGGCCCCCATTTCCATGGTGCAGGGATGGAGGAGGGGGAGAGATGAGAGAGAGAGAGGAAGAAGGGAGGGGCTTTCCTGCCTCCAATATGCTGGCAAGTGGTCTTCTGCACCAGATTGGCTAGAACATACATGTGAGCCATCAAGAAATGAAGCAAAAGTGGTTACCTGTGTTGAACTTGTTTATTTTTGAGAAAATAAAATCATATACTGGATGAAGAGCACATGGTATTTATCAACTTTTCCTACATCCCTGGTGGCAAACTTCACTTTGAATTTGGACATTTAATTTTCCTTCTACATTGTAATGCACTTTTGTAGTTGACTTCCTCTGGGCTTGGCCCATTGATGGAGACCCTCAGACAGGCAGCCAGGTGCTCTCCTTGCAGCCTGTTACAAAGGTCTGATTTGACCTGATGATGAAGGTAACTACAATTAGCCAAATGAATGAAAATAAAAGGTGCATTTCGAGCACACTGTTTGTACTCTTCTTTTAGTTAAGAAGAGTATGCAGTTTATCATGCAAGTTAACATTACAGATAGTCTAACCTTACATGCCAGCTTGCTTCTCAGATGCTGAAATAGTTACGTTATGTTTGATAATTAGCTAACATTAGCTAGCTAGATATAACATTGTTATACATAGTTTTTCAAGGGGAGCGGTCTGACTGACTGGGGGAGGGTCTGACTGACTTGGAGTGAGCGAAGCAATTGCTTTGCCGAAGCAACAGTGCAAAACAGAGATCTTTTATGTTATTATAATGAGTGTAAAAAAATTTTTGGTTCATTTTGAAATGCTGGCAGGACACATTAGACTGTGGTGGGCTGCTACAGTCTAGGTAATTAATGGGAAACACTGAATATTCTTGAGAAAAATTTGAGGCCATCTGTCTTAAGCTGTCTTACACTTAAGCTGAGCCAAAATTAGGTCCTGAAACTGGACAATGATCCCCAGCACACCAGCAAATGGATGTCTTAATGGCTTAATAAGAAGAAAAGGTGTTGGAATGGCCAACTTTAACCCCAGATCTAAGTCCAGATCTTAACCCAATTGAGATGCTGTGGCAGGATCTTAAGAAAGCTGTGAATAAACGAATTCCCTCAAATATCAATAAACTGAAGCAATGATATAAAGAAGTGATAGACATAATGATGTGAGAGACTGAGAAACGATGGTTATGTATGTAACCACGGTTCTATGAATTTCGGATGACCACCAGAGGCGGTGCTTTCAACACCTGAATGTCCATCACGTGTATGTGCAGTTCGAGTGTTTATATCACCCTGTGACCTGGGTGACACGTGCCTTTTGCGCCGGTACTAAAGGCATGTTCACCCCAGCAACAATCTCTTGGCAATCTTCTCGCGAGTCTTCCGAGTGACTGCCAAGCTCTGGCGGTCATCTGAAATTCATAGAACCGCGGTTACATACGTAACCATTATTCTAATTTATTTCTACTGATCGCCAGAGGCAGTGCTTTCAGCACCTTGATAACTAATACCAAGAAGATGACGAGGAAGTTTTACGTGCCCCTTAACAATGGGAAAAAAATAGCTGTAGCCACTGGGTTGTGCGAGATCACATACACCCTATAAAATCTTGCAAATTTGCAGGTTGATGCCCATGACGCAACTATACAAATATCTGAAAGAGGGACCCCTCGTAGGGCTGCACATGAAGTAGACACACTCCTGGTTGAGTGACTTCGAACCTGAGGAGGCATCCGGAGACCCCTGCCCTTATAGGCATAAACGATAGCCTTTACAATCCATTTTGACAGACGCTGCTTGGACAAAGCGTGACCTCACCTATGCCCTGTATGGCAGACAAACAGTGAATCTGACTGCTGGAATTCAGCAGTCCTTTGCATATAACACTTTAGTGCTCGCACTGGGCACAACAGACTCGCACTCGACCCCTGCTCATCCTCTTGAGTTGGGGGCTCAAAAGCTGACAGACTGAGGGGCTGGTTTGTATAAGACGAAGAAAAGGTTTTTGGGAGAAATTAAAGGTTAAGAAATTAAGTTACCCCTGTGTTCCCCGAACTCCAGTGTAGGCACTCTCGCCTTACTGATAAGGTGTGCAACTCACCTACTCGTCTAGCCGATGCCGTGGCTAAGAGGAAAGCTGTTTTCATAGACAGCCACCTCAAGTCTGACCTCTCTAGAGGTTCAAATGGAGGCTGACACAGTGCCTCTAACACGAGAGGCAAGTCCCAAGAGGATACTGGGTTTCGTCGAGGAGGTTTCAGTCATTGAGCACATTTAAGGAAGCGGGTCACAAGGGTGTGGGACCCAATCGTCATGCCATCTTCTCTCTTATGCATGGCTGAGATGGCAGCTATGTATACCTTGATGGTTGAGGCTGCAAGACCTCCATCAAGACGGGACTGGAGAAAGCTGAGGATTATCAGTATGGGACAGTGACACCCTTGACTGGGAACAGATCAACCAGTTGTCCAGGTATGGGAAAATTCGAATCCCCCTGGCCTCCGTCTTTCTTTGCGATAATAAAATAAGTGGAATAGAATGCACTGTTCTGTAAAGCTCTGTCTAATTGCTCGATGGCACCCTTCTTCAGGAGAGACCAGACCTCCTGGCGTAGGGCCAAAGCCTTGTTTTGGTCCTTGACTCTGGTCATTTTGACTCCATGGAACCTCGGCGGTCGACGTCTGAATTGAATGTTGTAGCCCTGTGACAGGGTTGATACAACCCAGGGGTCTGATGTAACCGCTTCCCAGCATCTGAGCTACTGGCTGGTGAAGCACCTGACTGCGGGAGTGGTACAGTCATTGTCTACCCCTTCGCCCCTTTTAATTTCTTGAGGTGCGACGGCCCAAAATCTGGCCTCTCTGTGCCAAGCGAGGCACTGACGAAACCTTTCTGGGCGTTGTGCTCTTGGCTGGGTAATCGGCTGTGGTATGTACTGGGCCGAATTTGTTGCCTTGGAGGATCTCTGTCTAGCGGGGTGTTCACGACGCAGACTAGCAAACTGTTGTCTGGCCTATGTAAGCTGTAGGCTGCGCTCCAGGGCTTGCTGTGCAGCCGGGCCGAATAGTTCCCCAGGAATAACAGGGATAGACCGGAGGGCTCTCCTGTAGGGTTCCAAAAGTGGTCCAGCCATAGGGCCAGCCATATTTGGTGTCAGGCGAGGGTTAAAGAAGACATTAGCCTCCCCAACTCCCTGGTCATATAGGCGGATGCCTACAAAGAGGCTTTACTCAGGCTCTGGGCAGAAGGGTCAACCTCCGAAGCCTGCAGTGTCTGGGACAGGGCCAGCATAAGGTGTGACATGGAATTCCCAATACGTCCCATACGTGCTGCTGTGTCATAGCTTCTCACAATCAAGTCCTCTGTCAACCGACACTGTGGCTGGGGGCAGCGTGCATTTGGCCGAAGTGCTTCATCAGGTCGTTGCATAAGGGTGCCAACAGCCGGCTCTATATTGGGCATGCGGTCAAGGCCATGGTCGGATGCATCCTGCATATTAGCTAGTGCTCTACAGTCTATCGGTAGATGAGAGAAACGTCTGGGGTCTGCCCAGCACCTCTGCAGCTCCTCGATATCTGGAGCTGAGGGTGGGGCACAGAGAGCTGTGGACTGAGAGGTCTTCCTGAAAAAGGCGCTCTGAGGAGTCACCAGGACAGGTGCTGCATCCAACCCTAGACATGCCAAGGCCATTTTTTTTTACCACAGGCCTGACTGGTCTCCGAGCCCTTCAGTGTACTGTGACTCGTCCCCTGCGAATTGGGATGAGATGAATGGGGGCTCTCATCTGCCCCCTCCTTGTCATAACCTCCCATAATAACTAGGCTCTCTGAGGCCCTAGAGGAGAGTGCATCCTCCTCCTGGGTCTCAAAGGCTGGTGACAGTATTGGAGGCAGCACCCTGGGAGGAGACTGCGGTGCAGCTGCAGGAGGACCACTAGCAGGCTGTGCACTGGGTGGTTGCAGATTAAGGAGGAGAGAATTAATCTCTGCAAACTCAGAAGCCAATTTGTCTACCTTCTGGGCTAGGGGATCTACCTTTCTGCGTTTCCCCTTACCAGGGTCCCCCCGCGATTTGGTCTTATGGCGCTTATGAGAGCTGGGAGACATGGACTGTTTAGGATGTGGTTCAGTGCCCAACTTGCCCTCTAGCTGGGCCAGCCTGGCTGCCTGTGCTGCTAAGCTCATGGAGCTGCAGTTCAGGCATGCCATCTCCATCAATCCCTCTCTTCACTGGTCAACCCCCAAGCACGAGGGACATCTCTCATGGCCATACTCTAGTTCCAGAGGGGCCAGTCAATCAATGCATGTTATAAACATGGGTACCAGCAGTAATTACTATCCACCTGGTTTTCTGCGTCTGACCATTTTGCCAGGTGGTAATTGAACACGAAGAGAGAAATATATGCACTTTGCCTTATCTCTGCAAATAATTAAAGAAATCCACAAACTAAATCACGGGGATGAAAAACAATCACCCGTTTTGATCACCCCCTTCAGGGTGCGTTGTGTAGCCTGTCCTACTGACAACGAGTCACTTATGAGAATTAAACAATATTGGGGAATGATCCCTCTATGATCACTATGCACTGTGATGTGATATGGTGCAGTTAAGAGCGAACATGCTCACACTGTAGCCAATAATTAAATAAATTCACGAACTAAATCACGGGGATGAAAAACAATTCATTGAAGCCCAATCGGGGTGCGTTGCTTACCAACAGCGTGCTTTCAAAAAATGAAACAACCAAAAATCGTGGGGAATAACTCCACGATACGTATAAACAGAAAACTACGGGAGGGGATTCCACCCCGACCGCAAGTGTTTAGCGTTATATTAGCGTTAAGGTGAGTAACACCAAACTGATCACGAACCGTAAACTGCCGCTTGCCGAATTAGAGCGTGCCCACTCCTAAACGGCATTGATAGTGGAGTCACTTACCTCTTGCAGGATAGCGTACTATCTGAAGTTAAATAATCACAAAAAAGGTGACTTTGTTGATATGAACACTTGACCTGCACGAACATGTGATGGACATCCAAGTGCTGAAAGCACCACCTCTGGCGGTCAGTAGAAATGAAATAGAACTCCTACAGAAAACGTTTCCTTCACATTATTGTTGCTAAAAGGTAGTTCTACCTGTAATTGAATTAGAGGGTGTACTTATTTTTTCCCAAACACGTGGGAAGGAGTCTTCTAAATTCTAAATCACTTTTAACACTCAGGGTGCTTTGTAAAGTTTCCCAGCCTGGGGAAATCTTCAGAACCAAGAGTTTACACTTTCTCTGTAAAATGACAAGCTGCATTTTTTGAGAAGGAGAGAGTGGTACTGGTGACGGACTGTTTATCGTGGCTATTATGTGAGTGATAACAGGAAGTAACTAACTTTCATAACATTAAATATAACTATAAACTGTTAATGCAAAACATTAAAGTAAACATTGTAATCGTTAGCAAATCACTATGGTTTGCATTGAGTAACACACTCCTGACAGTGTATTATACGTACTCAATGCACTTTGCATTGTGCCATCACCCTGGTTTACATTACTTTTATATAACCTCACTGTCCATCATGTGTTAATCCTTAAATAGGTTATACAGAATAGACTCTGTTAGCCCTTATTAATATTAATAGCCAATATTAAATGTACAGCAAGGAGAAGGGTTTGTGACCACAGTAGGGTTAATCAGCATTTCATTAATTAATTCATATTTGCTTGACATTCAGGCCTAATGTTGTGTTTGATTAAAATAACACAAAATGCACACATTTCCATTTGTTAAATACAAATATGCTACTTTTACTCAACTTCTAGTGTTACCAATTTCAAAGGACACAGTTTAGGAATAACTGCACATGAAATAAAGGCTTTATCAAAGTTCCCCTTTTAAGTCTCTTCTTTAACTATTTCTGCAACCTCATAATACATCTACCGAAAATGCTGAGCATTAATGAGATGTGTCTGCATCTTGCAGCTGCACACAATTGGAAGCACACAATTGTTTGTATGCTGTACCATTATAGTTTCCCTTCACTGGAACTAAGGTGCCTAGTCCAAACATGTTCAAGCATGACAGTGCCTCTGTACACAAAGCAATGTCCTCAAAGACAAGGTTTGTCAAGGTTGGAGTGGAAGAACTCAAGTGGCCTGCACTCCACTGAATATCTTTGGCATGAATTGGACAGCATGTGAACCTTCAGGCCTCACGATATATTGTCACAATATAATGTTTATCCCGATATAATGTTTATCCCGATATAATGTTTCATATTATTCGGTATCGAGAATTGGTGATACATTTTAATAACCTTTTAAATGAAGACCAGTAGGAAAAAAGGTTTGACTGTAACCACTGTATTTTTAATTTACTGACTTTATTAAGGCAAACAACAAATAATTTTAGTTTTAACAGTCAAAAACAGAATAGAATTTAAATAGAAATCTTCTCTTATATCTTATATGAAGTTTAAATAAATAACTGTTAAAGACACTCTTGAATTTAAAAAATAAAATGTTATAAAATGTGTGCAATGTAAAAGTGAAAACCTAGAACAATCAAGGCAAACTTTGAGGTCAACATCGCATTATAACACAGAATGTGACTCAGGGTGCTCTGGTTTGTGTCAGCCTGTTAGCATAGTTAGCCTAGCCTCGTATAAAATTTCCACCTTAACACTTACTTCCTGATAACACTGTGCTGAGGTCCGCGTCTGATGACCTGAGCTCCTGCTCTGAGGACACTCACTGTCCTCCCCAGCGCTGACATTTTAACATAAAACACAAAAAGCGGGCCGTCAACAAAATGTCACATTTCGTCCTTGCCTGCTGTTCAGTCACATGCACTGCGCATGCGCACTACAAGTCTCTCGCAGCATTACTGACTATCTAGCTACCATGGATCCACATATAGGGGATGCATCTTTATTAAAGTATTTTTACAGCAACAGGAAGTACAGAAGAAATGTCACCCCCTCAGACCATCCAAAGGACTTTGTTCGCTCTCTCTGGGTCCAACAGGCAACCGGGATGGACTGTTTTTTAATAATAATAATAAAAAAAATCTCTCTTAAGCTAATAGACATGTGCAAAGAGGGTGCCTACTTTTCTCTTATCTGAGTTTGTAATGAGAGAAATGCTTGTAAACTTGTGCAAGTTTACTTTCACTTTTGAAGGTAAGTGAAACAGCTACTTTCAGCTTTGTTGACTGTTGGACCTCCCGTGAGTTGTGAAGCTGAATTTCATCAGGGAGAGAATCCGTGGACGGATGAACCTGCAAATTGTAAACTTGAAGACCAACAAAAACATGCTACATCTCCTTCGTTCTGTCTTTGGTCTCTCTTATATTTACATGTGATCTAATTCTGTACTTACTAAAACAGACACTCAGTCAGCGATCTCTGCTTATGTTGAGGAGAAATAAGATTCAAACTCGGGAGCATTATTCCCATTAACGTTACAGCACTTTGAAACTTTTATCATTGGAAATATTTTGTCAGTTTCTATTGCAGGCCATCCACCATGTGCAAATCTTTTAAGGTTCATGTGGTTATTATTTTGATATTGCAAAAAAACAAACTGTTCAGTGCTAATCCTTCAGAAACCAAGTCATTGATTATTATTGTTCTCAGCTAAAATTAAGGTTCTAAACTTAAAAGATATTGTACAACCCCAATTCTGAAAAAGTTGGGACAGCATGGATAATGCAAAAAAACAAACAAAAAGAGTCATTTGAAAATTCTATTCACTCTGTACTATATTGAAAACACATTGTTGACACATTATTTGATGTTTTACTTTGTGAATTTAATTTATTTTTGAAAATATACACTCATTTCAAATCCAGTGACTGCAACACACTCCAAAAAAGTTGGGACAGTCGGCTGTTTACCACTGTGTAACATCACTTTTTCTTTTAATAACACTTATTAAGCATTTGGGCATTGAGTGAAGATACCAGTTGGTTAAGTTTAGCAAGCGGAATTTTCCCCCATTCATCTATTCTGCATTTCTTCAGCTGAGCAACTGTACAGGGTCTTCATTGCCTTATTTGCGCTTCATAACACGCCACACATTCTCAATCCTAGACAGGTCAGGACTGCAGGCAGACCATACTAGCACCTGCACTCTCTGCTCATGCAACCATGCGCTTGTAATACAGGCAGAATGTGGTTTGGCGTTGTCCTGCTCTGGATGGCAGCATATGTTGCTCCAAAATATGTACATATCTTTGTGCGTTAATTGTGCCCTCACAGATATGAAAGTTACCCATGCCATGGGCACTGACACACACCCATACCATGACAGATGCTGGCTTTTGGACCTGACACTGATAACAGCTTGGATGGTCCTTTTCCTTTTTGGCCCGGGGAACACTACGGCTGTTTTGTCCAAAAACGTTAACTTGTCGGACCACAAAACACGATTCCACTTTGCTACTGTCCATCTCAGATGAGACTGAGCCCATAGAAGTCAGCGGCGCAACTGGACAGTGTTGATGTATGGCTTCAGCTTTGCATGGTAAAGCTTTAACTTACATCTGTGGATGCAGCGGCGAATGGTGTTGACCATTGTCAAAAGGTTTACCAAAGTATTCCCGAGCCCATGTCAGGATATCCGTTATAGACTCATGACAGTTTTTAAGACCGTGATGTCTGAGGGATCAGAGATCATGCACATTCAGAAGTTGTTTTTGGTCTTGCCCTTTACGCACCCAGATTTCACCAGATTCCTTGGATCTTTTAATTATATTGTGCACTGTAAAAGGTGAAATGGCCAAAATCCTACTGATTTGTCTTTGGGGAACGTTGTTCTCAAAGTGTTGGATTATTCGCTGACGCATCTGTTGGCAGATTGGCGAGCCCTGACCCATCCTTGCTCTTGAAGGACTAGGCCTTTATGTTTTTTGTTTAAATACAAGTCAAAGTACATTTACAAATCACCCCTCTTTGTTTTTATTAACATTTTCCATACTGTCCCAACTTTTTTTGGACTTGGGGTTGTAAGAGAGTAATTGTTTTTATGAGACTGATTTTATTTACACTTATGGCATTTGGCAGATGCCCTTATCCAGAGCTACTTACATTTATTTCTTTCATACATCTGAGCAGCTTGGCTGTGCTTGGTGGCTTGAACTCACGACCTTCCAATCAGTAGCCCAAAGCTAGGGTTCATGACTCATGGTATGCTGGTATGTACCTTTTGTATTTCCAGTGCTTCCTGTATAAACAGAGTCAGTTCCCTTACAACTATAATGATATGGGAAATTATTTATAATTTAAAATTAAAATTATTTTTTTTAAGTAAAAAATTAAGTTAATTAATTAAAATAAAAAAGTAAAAAATTTACAGATAAACCCAGATATTATGTCCAATTTGGGACACATTTCATTTCAGAATGTTTTCATCCTGATTGGTGAAAATAGTAGCTTAGTGGTTAAAACAGTGGTTTATTGCTTTGAATTTTGTGAGTTCAAATCCCATCACTGCTGGACCCTTGAACAAGTCCCTTAACCCTCAGCTGCTCAGTTTTATAAATTATATAAATGTAAGTTGCTCTGGATTAGGGCGTCTGCCAAATGCTGTTCATGTTAATGATTTTTTTATTCAGATTGAGCTCTCGGTTTCAATCAACTAAAAAACATCTCTAAATTGCTTGAATGTCTGATTCTCAATAATGATCAAAACCATGTTTAGATTTGTAAACATCATTGCCACCACATGCTAATCAGTTCTTGAATGGCTGAGCTTAATTTGCTCTATCAGCTATAACATATAACATTTAAGATGTATTCAAACAAAATCGAAAGGCCTATTCAGGACTAAGTTAGTTTAGGACAATTTGTTCACTCACGCAGTATCCGCAGCTTTTCCAGCATTGTGCATATCCCTCCTTCCCAACAATCTATTTGCTCTGCTGTCATCCAGAAGAAAGTTCTGCAGTATCCGCTCAAGGACTGCCAGACTGGGTAACAGCTTCTAATGCCAGGCTGTCAGACTCCTGAACACTGTGCTGCCTGCCTCCACATACATTTCCCCTTGATCCAAGTAACACCCTCCACCCCACTGAACGAATGCTTTAAATCAATAATGACACAGGTGTTCATTTACTGCATTGACATACTGTTTATGGCAAACAGATGCTATGATTGTACAAACTCATTACAGTACTACACTGTCCCTTAAACTCCATTCCTTTCAGGTTATTATCATAGAGATTACTGCACTGACACTTTATTTCCATTCTATGTCCATTCTTGCAGCTATGGATTTTATAGTTACTGTAATGTCTAATTGTCAAGTTTAAATGTTTTTTTGGTGATCTGCCTCTTTGTGTATTCACCCCCTCCCTACATGCTTCTTAATCCTGTTACACTTTATTTACATCCTGTAAGTACTGTGTATGTCATATTGCACCTTGGGTCCAGGAGAAACGTTTTCATCTCACTGTGTACTGCTCATTGTGTATGGTTGTGATGATCTACTTGACTTGAGTCTTTGAATTCATGGCATACAGTGGTGCTTGAAAGTTAGAGATGGTTTTTTCACTTTTCCAGCCTGATGAAAATCAACAACTCCAACAACATTGCTTTCTACCTGGAGGGAAGATCATATCAGGTCACATGGAGGGGAGCCATATCTGCTCCACACACTCTCCACTGGTGTCTCACAAGGCTCAGTGCTGATGACACTTAACTCATCCTTGCCTTTCCTCCTTCAAACACACATGTTTCTGCACTGCACTGATCTCAGCGTGTCTGGCAGACATCCTCCTGGGTGGCAGCTCATCAGCTGAAACTAATTCCCATCAAGTCTGAGTTGCAGTATATTTCCTTGGAGATGCCAGCAAGACTGCATCTCCACATCAACCTCTTGTGATCTCCCTGGACATTTCTCAGATCACACCGTCTGACACTGCATGCAATCTTCGGGTAGTCCTTGAGTCCTGAGCCACCAACTTACTTTCTTGACTCAAATTGCTAAAATGACTTTCATGTAGGTTTCCTTTACATCATCAGGAGGATCTGACCATTTCTATCTACAGAGGCCACTCAGGTGCTTTTTCATTCCCTTGGTATTTTCAGATTGGAGTACATCTCAGCCCTGGCAGGCCTGCCTCTGCATGCCATCCGGCTCCTGCAGCTTACCCAGAATTCAGCTGCATGATGCTTTCAATCTCCCCAAGTCTCTCCCACCCTAACCCTGTTGTTGTTTTCCCTTCACTGGCTTCCTGTAGCTGCCCGCATCAGATATAAAACACTGATGCTCGCCTACAAAGCTAAAAGCAGATTAACGTCCTCCTACCTTAAAGCCTTGTCACACCCCACTCTACACAATGCTCCCTCTGAGCCTCTATCACAGCTTAACTGGACCAAACATCTCTTAGGGTACGAGGAAGACATGCGTCAATTTTTTTCTCTGTTCTGGCATCCAGGTGGTGGACAGAACTTGCCCTGGCTCCTGAAAGATCTGAGTCACTGGCTATCTTCAAAGGAAGACTAAAGACCTACCTCTTTATCAACCACTTGAATTAACATGTGTACTTATTAAAAAAATCCCTTGTCTTGTGTGATTTCTTTCATGTTGTACTAGCGTATTCCAACAGGGTTTTATCTTGCTGATTTTCTTGGTCCCTGACCTATTGAACTGCCCTGAGTATATGTTTTTGATGGAGACTACAGAGCACTTCAATTGTCAAGTGTGCACAAAATGGCAGGGACTGTTGTACATTGAAATGCTTGTTGTGAGACTCAGGTACTCTACAGCTTTGCAATACAAAAAATATACATAAGAAGATAAGGGGGGAGGAGAAGTAGTACTACCCTAAGTAGTAGTGTGTGTAGTAGATGTAGTAGTGTTTGTAGTGTGCAATAAATATAATCAGTATATTGCACAAGGACTGGACTGTGTCCTTTGCGGCAGTAAAGTGGTAATAGTGCCCTTTGAAATATTGCAACATGCCCAAATGTGACAGAAACCTGTGAAGAAATTGTCCATGGGTGTTTGTGAACTGTCAGTGAGTTTAACAATGTATGGGAGGAATTGGAGTCATGAGTGAAAGAGTGGGAGAATAAGTAATAACTGGATTTTATTGAGGATCCCACTGGAACTTAATCAGAACATTAAGTTTGTCCATTTTGTTAACCAGTGACTATACATTTGCGAGTAGAATACATAGAATAGTGGAAGCACCTTTTCCTCCTACACCGATGTGAATGTAAGCAAAGAGGCAGATACACAGCAAAGGGGCTGCTGCCACTCGAACTTGAATGCAAATTGCTCTCAAAGTTCGTTTTGAGCTGATGATCTGATAAAACTGAAGAGTTTGCCCAGAGCTCTTGGAACCTTTATCCAGGTTGCTCTTTATCCATGTGCTAAATGCTGTAAATGTAATATTTTCAAGAGGGCCCGCTTAGATGGAAAAGCACGTTATTCTCACTGTAAATTATGGAGGTGGATCATTGATGCTTCATGTCTGTTTTGTGGCTGTTGGTTGATGGACACTTGTAAAGATTGATGACATCATGAAATCTGCTAAGTAGTAGGATATTTCAGCCCAAAACTTGGTTCTCGCTGCCAGGAGGTTCAGACAGGGCCATAGATGGAGCTTTCAACAAGATGATGTTTCTTTCAACAACACATTTCCAAATCAACACTGAATGGTTAAAGAAACTCAAAATCTTAGTCAGATTTGACCCCTGCTAGAAACCTGTGTCCACATGAACAAATCTGAGAACACAAACCCGCTTAAAATGTTCTTCATGGAGAGGTTGACCAAGATCCTGCTACAAATGTCTCCAACTTTGTTAGACATTATCAGAAGAGGCTCACTGCTAAAATTCTCTCAAGGGCAAACATTACAATATATTAATTCTAAGGGTGCTGACAATTTTGAATCCCTGTATGTTTGAGCTGGTATACTATTTTTCCACCAGTTCCCATATAGGGTGCCAATAATTATGGAAGGAACCACATTTTCCCATACACTTTAAGCGATACAGTCTGAACCCATATGCATGAGCGCACACAGACATTTGAAGAAGCCTTTATTTGGCACACATACATTATGCATACATACATACATGCATCTTTGGCACTTTACCCTGAAGGTACTTAAAAAGTTTCAGGACAGCGCCACACTGTTGTCAAATTCTAACAGAATTTAAAAAAATGCAAATATCTTTCGATTACTTTTGCCTATTGTCATGAGACTGGTCTTAATAGATTCCTTTGGTCATGCCGAGACCAGTTTTACCAGTTATGCAATGGTCGGCCGAACTTGCTGTCTGCCTTTTTGAAATGCTTAAAAACCTACTTTTTTGAATTCCTCCTAGACTGTTCATCCGATTTTTATGAAACTTGAACCATATCACCTTCAGATCATGCCAAGAGAAATTTATTGAATTCAATGAGGCTATATTGCCATAATGCTTCAGCATATTCAGACCAAACTTGGTGTTTCTCATAGCCATAATGACTTGAGGGGACCTGCACAGTTTCAGAGCAGCACCACCTACTGTTCACAAGATGGAAAAAAGTTTTTTTTTTTTTTTTTTTTTTTTTTTTTTTTTTTTTTTTTTGCTTTTCGTACCGTTTGTCTGATTTTCACCAAAATCAACTCCGATCATCTTCAGTCCATGCCAACAATAAGTTACGGATTTTGTGTCAATCATGAACTGTCAATCATGCTCTGATGCTTGTTTAGATCATTACTGTCGTGCTTGGCCCCATTATTTCTGCTTGCAGCTATATTTACATTTAGATCTGTGGGATCGACATCAATAAAATAGTGCTGAAAACTGTGGTATAAAGTACACTTTAACTGGCCATGATGTTCAAGCATTAGTGTGATATCTAAAGCCAGTACATTGTACGATACTTGGTCTGATTTTGCTGTCACAGACACAATCGCTCTTCAGGAAGGACACTTATGCAATCTTTGGTTAAGAGTTGAGATCGGTGGTCTTAGAACACATAATGTGACATGCTCAAAGGTGGCCACCGTAACCATGTATGTTTTATTTATTTTTTGGTTAAAAAAGTCTTTCATCTTGCCACCCTGTCCCACGGCCCTGAGATATGAAGAATTTGGGAGATTGTTGTCACATGTAAGGAGCAACCAGTACTTGCTAGAAATTGCTGCAATTCTTTTAATGTTGCTGTAGACCTCTTGGCAGCCTCCCTGGCCAGTTTTCTCCTGATCATCTCATCCATTTTAGAGGGACATCCTGTTCTTAGTAGTGTCACTGTTGTGCCATATTTTTTCCACTTATCGATTATTGTTTTTAAAGTGTTCCATGGTATATCCAGTGCCTTGGAAATTTTTGCAACCCTTTCCTGTCTGATATTTTTAAACAATGAGATCCCATACCTGCTTTGTAAGCTTGTTGCGGGCCATGGCTTTTCCAGTTAATATTATCATGAAGGTGCCAGGAAAATCTTATAGGAACAGCTGTACTTTATTTGGGGATATTTATTCACTTTAATTGATTGCAGATGTATACTAATTGGTATTTAACATGTGTGTGAATGTGATTGGTTGATTCTAAACCCTGCCACATTCCCAATTATAAAAGGGTGTGCAGACTTGTGCAAGCCGGGTAGTGGAATTTTTTTGTTTTTGTTTTTTCCCCCCATAACATTTCTGGGTGTTTGTACCTTGATATTTATTTGTTGCAATTTCACAATAAAGGTGAAAAAAGTTCTGACATGATTTAACTTAGTTTAATTTTTTTACATCACAAAAACCTGCCATTTTTAACAGGGGTGTGTAGATTTTGTATCCACTATAAATTAATTTTGCTTGCTATGTGTGCTGTGTGATCACCTGTTTTATCTATTTTTGTCCATTAGTTGTTGCCGCCCTAATTAAACTATGCAATTACTATATATATATTATACTACACTGCAAAAATATGAAGTCCCTTAAATGAATGAATGTGATCTGATGCTATAATGTCAACTCTTTTGTATATTTCACTCACCAAGCAAGTGTTTTCGGCTTCTTTCATTTTTAATGTTTGTGCACCTCACTGATGTGCTGCTATGAAAGGCATCTCAGCTTTGCATTACATTCTACACAGGATTAAAGGACTAAGCACTGTTCCATTATAACATGTTTCTGTTGTTAAATATATTTTAAAAAAAAAATCTATGTCTATAAATTTTCATCATCAACCTTAATGATTATTCATAATAATTGTTGCAGCATTGATTGGAATGAAATGCTTCCTGCTCTAATGCTTGGTATGAATTGTATACGCTCTCTCACATTCCTAGGTTATTCTAGTTGCTGATGGTTATGATGCTTTCACTTCCAGTTTCTTTGCTTGTGTTACTATTTTTTTTCTATCTATTAAATCCACTTGTGTTTGTCTGTGTGTTTATTCATCTGTAGGAGGATATGAACCTGAATGAAGACCGTAAAGCCCCTCTACGTGAAAAGGACCTGAGCACTAAACGAGAGATGGTTGTCCAGTACATCTCTGCCACAGCTAAATCTGTAAGTGTGTTATATTTTTTGCGCCTTGTTTTAGAGAGCTAGACTGTTTAGAGAACACACAGCAGTAGCATGGCCGTACAAGAAAATTGGATTTACCTGATCTCCTTATTTCTTCTTCTTCTGTTAAAGCCACACATCTCTAACTAATATATATTGATTTTAACTTTATTTTACTTTAACGTTTTTATTAGTTTAACTTTATCATTAAAATGTATACATTTTATCCCCTTGTGGCTACATTATTTACTGGCTCCACACACTTTTTGCAACTATGTCCTAACTGCATTTCAAGCACTGATTTGTTCAATTCTGCCCAGTCTAATTAAAAATAGGCAAAATAAATATCTGCAGGCTGTCTTACTAACTGAAATACCCAACACTAAATTGATTTTGCTTGCCATGTGTGCTGTATGGTTACCATTTTTTAATCAGTTATGTCGAGTAGTTGTTGCCACCCTAATTAAACTATGAAATTGATGCACATATTATACAACACAGTGAAAAAATCAAGCCCCTTAATTGTACCTTTGTAAATATACATTAATTGTGGCTAAAGAGTGGCCTTGGAGCCTTTGAATGGACTGTGAGCATTCTGACTAAATTCTGCCGGCAACCTTTAACTTTGACACTGGTTTGTTTTATTTTATTGTCTGGCATTTTATGATGCCAGATATTTTTGTATTATATTTTGTTCATACTCTGCAGCCCCACTCGGCAGTATCATATCAGTAGCCATTGCCAACATGCTAATATCATCCTTGAGATCTTATCCTTGTTTCTACAGGAGATAAAATAGAAACTTTATTTGAATCTACTGTAGACATGGTACCAACCATCTATAGGCTGTCATGAACCAGCCTCTCAACCAATTCTCAACATTTCACATTATCATCCATCTTTCAATAATGCAATACATGATTTTAGTTAAGTACACATTGACTGGATTTGAAAATGTTATAGAACTGTATCTGCTAGATATGTACTAATAACTGGACAGTCCAAATAAAGAGAAATCACAAGGGATAATTTGATAGTCAGTATTATCTATTACACAACTTTAACTGGAATATTTAAATAAAGTAAAAGAAAAGCAGGATAGTCTACAGTTTACAGACTGTGTATTGATTTATCTGTTAAGCATTATTAACCATAAATTGTTGACCTGTTTTTTGAATTAGTTGATAGTTGTTCATGATAGTCAAGATTGTTGACATAAATCAGAGCTACCAAAAACTAGAAACTCATAATCTCTTCTTTTAATATATTCATTTATTTAATTTACCAAGTAACACCAGACATATCGAAGATGAATTTTGTGCTAATATTTAGAATATATGTTATATAATAGTTTGTGCTTTAATAATGAATGTTGTTGGTCTTTTTTGCAATCTTGACAAGCTGAACTAGTGAAGGAATTTAACCCCTGTCTGGTTACCTTTACTAAGCAAACTAGCATTGCTAACTGTCTCAAATCACATACTTGTGTACCGTTTTAGAACAATATTAACTAAAACGAATTAGTTTTCCTATTACAGTTAGTGTTTGAATTTTAAAATACTCCCATTTTGCCTTTAAACCTACTGAAAGGTCTATTTTGAATACCAGTCTTCGGGATTGTCTAGATGAGTAATAAAATACTTTTGAATGTAAGGTCAGAATTCTTTATTTGAGATGCAGTCCATGATAATAAACACAACCATGGCTGAAAGTTTTTTTTTTTCCCTTCATTTTTTATGAGACCGAGATTGTCAGTGTGTTTAATGTCACTGTACATAAAATTGTTAAGCATAAAATAAAATCGCTAACAATTCAACTGATTAATTACTGTTTTTAATCACTTATTACAGACATGTACACCAATCAGCCATAACATTAAAACCACCTGCCTAATATTGTGTAGGTCCCCTTTGTGCTGCCTAAACAGCTCTCACCCATCGAGGCATGGACTCTAAGACCTCTGAAGGTGTGCTGTGGTTTCTGGCACCAAGACGTTAGCAGCAGATCCTTTAGGTCCTGTAAGTTGCAAGGTGGGGCCCCCATGGATTGGACTTGTTTGTCCTGCACATCCCACAGATACTTGATTGCTTTGAGATTTGGGGAATTTGGAGACCAAGTCAACACCTTTTGAAGTTATTTTCCGCAAACCATTCCTGAACAATTTTTGCAGTGTACCAGGGCACATTATCCTGCTGAAAGAGGTCACTGCCATGAAGGAATACTGTTGCCATGAAGGGGTGTACTTGATCTTCAACAGTGTTTAGGTAGGTGGTACCTGTCAAAGTAACGTCCACATGAATACCAGGCCCAGGGCTTCCCAGCAGAACATCACAATGACCAGGAACATCACACCGCCTCAGACCAGACGGGGTATCCTTTGTTCCCCATGCACAACAGTGAGTTTTAGGTGTCCATGACTCACTGATTCACTGTTTGTCCTTCCTTGGACCACTTTTGGTAGGTACTAACCACTGCATACCGGGAACACTCCACAAAACCTGCCCTTTTGGAGATGCTCTGACCCAATCGTCTAGCCATCTCAATTTGGCCCTTGTCAAAGTAACTGCTTACACTTGCCCATTTTTCCTGCTTCCTACACATCAACTTGGAGAACTGACTGTTCACTTGCTGCCTAATATATCACATCCCTTGACATTATAACGAGATATTCAATGTTTTTCCCTTGACCTGTCAGCAGTTTTAATGTTGAGGCTGATTGCTGTATGTTACTAACATAATAAAATGTTCAAATTGTAACGTGATTTTTATAGCTCTGGAATTTAAATAGTGTAGGGTGATCAAAGCTTGGGGTCACAGAAACTTCATAATGTCCATTTAGCATCATTTGCCCCCCAAAAGTTCAGGAACCCCTGCCACCAATGTTTTTCTGATTGCAGAGGATCTAACCTGGGTTATCCAAATAATGTTTTACCAAATTTTGCCCTGTGCACAGATCTTTTTTCACCTTGGGAATTTTCTCATGGTGGTGGTAGTCATTTTCATTGCATTCTAGCTTTTTTTTGGTTGTACCGATTAGATTGGTATGCAGTAACTCTAGCATGATGGCCATCTCTGGATGTTGTGGGTCATCTTTCTGTCAATTCAAGAGGTCGTTTGGTGATGAAAGAGGTTATCTTGCTGGTGTTGACACTACAAGTATAATTTAGTGAATGTTATAGAGGCCAGGATTATGTGACAGAACACCGCCATGTTAGAAAAATTGCCTAAAACACTTGTCTTTTGGGGGTTTAATTATTGCACAGGCAGAGCAGTGTGAGTGTTCCAGTTTACTACTTTTGTTAATTATTTACAGCCCACTGCATTATCCTTTTGTGTTGCAACTATAAGCAAAATGTTGTGGAACAGTAAGTAAGTTGTTAAGTGGCTAATTCACATGCATTGCATGAGTCAGCCTTTCTGGTGCACCACCAGGCAAGTTTAAGATGTCTTCCAGTACTTCCAAAGGCCCCAACATAAGGTGTTCACATTCCTGTACTTTAATCCATTTTTCCATTTAGACTTTGATAATAAACGATTTCATAGCTATATGTTGGCGAACAATGGTAAAATTCCATACCCTGTATATGTATAGAAATGCCTGGAATGCAAACACAGCTGTCAAGACTAGTAGCTTTCTAAACCCACTACTGCGTTATACAGTCCCTTCCAAAACTGTTGTTTTTGTGGTACACTGAAGATATTTGGGTTTGAGATCAAAATATGAATATGAGAAGAGTTTAGAATTTCAGCTTTTGTTTTCTGGTATTTAGATGTAGATGTGTTAAATGACATAGAACAACACGTTTTATATCAGACCACCCAGTTTGTAGGCGAGCAAAAATATTGGAACACGTGACTGGCTCTAAACTCTCTTCTCGTATTCATCTTTTGATCCCAAACCCAAATGTCTTCAGTCAACAGCAAAAACAAATGAATTGGCAAGGCCTCTATATATATACACACTACCTGTCAAAAGTTTGGAAACTGAAATGTTTCTCATGATCTTAAAAATCTTTTGATCTGGTGTATGATTTAAATGTTTGAAATCGGTGTTGTAGACAAAAATATAATTGTGCCAATATATTTATTTCTTTCATTAGAAAACTAACATTTTATTTTTTTTAATGGATGACTCGGAGTGAAATATTCCAAAAAGCAGCCAATAATTGTCCAGTGTAGGTGGGAACTCGTTGAATACTGTTTAAAAAACATCTCAGGGAAATTTCTCAAGAAATCGGTTGAGAAAATGCCAAGAATACATTTCTGGATATTCTAGGCAAAAAGGGGGTCTACTTTGAAGATGCTAAAATACTATGACACTGACACTAAATGCGTGTGTGTGTATGTATGTATGTATGTATGTATGTGTGTGTGTGTGTGTGTGTGTGTGTGTGTGTGTATATATATATATATATGTGTAAATAAAATATTAGTTTTCTAATGAAAGAAATGAATGTTTGCACAATTATATTTTTGTCTACAACACCGATTTCTAACATTGAATCATGCACCTTCAGATCAAGTGTGTGTGTATAACACACATAACATATATGTATATATGTGTGTGTGTGTGTGTGTATATATATATATATATATATATATATATATATATAGATATATATATATATATTTATATATATTTATATATATATATATATATATATATATATATATATATATATATACACACACATACACATTATACACACATACACACACACGTACACACACAGTGGGGGAAATAAGTATTGGACGTGTCAACATTTTTTTCAGTAAGTATATTTCTAATGAGGTTATTCACATGAAATTTTCACCAGACATCAGTATTAACTCAAGAAATCTGGAAATATAAAGAAAAGTGGAATGACAGGAAAAAAATATTGAAAGCTGTTCTCTAAGGCAAGGAACCAGCTGAAATCCGTAAGTAATTATACCCCCTATCTGTGAAAATTAATATCAGCTGGGTTAGTAAATTGATGGTCTATAAAAAGGCTTTCATTACCAAGGTGTCACACAAGAAACGTCTCATGATGGGTAAAAGCAAAGAGCTCTCCCAAGACCGTTGCAACCTTATTGTTGTGAAACATATTGATGGAGTTAGATACAGATGTATTTCAAAACTTCTGAATCTTCCAGTAAGCACCATTGGGGCCATTATCCGCAAGTGGAAGCAACATCACTCCGTCATCAACCGGCCACGCTCACCCCACAAGACTCCATTAGAAAAGAAAAGGCATGTTGAAGCTCGTTTAAAGTTTGCTACAACTCATTTGGACAAGCCTATGAAATGAGAGAGAAAGGAGAGTGTAGTCTGGACAGACGAAAGCAAAATTGAACGTTTTGGCTGTCCTACTACACACCATGTTTGGAGAAGAAACGGCAATGCAAATCACTCTAAAAACACTATACCATCAGTGAAGTTTGGAGGTGGAAGCATCATGGTGTGGGGCTGTTTTTCCTCGCATGATACTGGCAGACTTCAAGTAATTGAAGGAACGATGAATGGAGCCCTTTACCGGGAGATTCTTGAGAAGAAACTGCTGCCGTCCACCAGGATGATGAAGATGAGACGTGGGTGGACCTTCCACCATCCAAATCATACAGCAAAGGAAACTCTCAGTTGGTTTCAGAGCAAAAAATCAAGGTGTTAGAATGGCCCAGTCAATCACCTGACTCGAATCCAATTGAACAAGATTTAAAGACGATATATTTAGAACGGGCCAAAATCACACCTGAATACTGCGGCCCATTAATTTCTTCATTCAGGAAGCATCTTGACGCTGTCATTACAAACAAAGCCTTCTCCACTAAGTATTAAATACATTTCAGTTAGCGTGTTCAATACTTTTTTCCCCGTGTCATTCCACTTTATTACGCATAACTTCATTTATGGACTTTATTGTTGTGAATTCTTTATATTTCCAGATTTCTTGAGTCAATACCGATGTCTGGTGAAAATTTCATGTGAATAGCCTCATTGGAAATATTTTTACTGAAAAAAATGTTGATGCGTCCAGTACTTATTTCCCCCCCTGTGTGTGTATATAATATACACACACAGTACTGTGCAAAAGTTTTAGGCACATGCAAAGAAATGCTGTAGAGCAAAGATGGCTTCAAAATAATACAATTTAACGTTTCTACATTTTAAAAAAATACTAGAAAGTGCTGTAAACAGTAGTAAATGAAACAAAGTCAATATTTGGTGTGACTAAGAATGAAAATAGTGGTCTCCAGTTCAATTTGTGCAGTTTTATAAGGAAATTAGCCGGTAAGTTTTATTGAGCATCTTGCAGAACCAGCCACAGTTCTTCTGGAGACTTTGACGTTTGTGCTCGCTTCTTATTTTTGAAGCAAAACCCAACAGCCTTTATTGTGGTGTTGTCTGAAAAGTGGTTGCTTATGTAATATGCTGCTTTCTTTGATGTCATACAAACATTTTTCTGTAACATTTAATTTTATGCCAGAAAACTAATGTTTGGGAATCTAAAGTTTTTTGAACTGACTTGATAATGTAGAAGTCATCAAATAAAAAATCTATAACAAAATAGGGTGCCTAAAACAAAACTTTTGCACAGTGTGCAAAACTTTTGCACAAAACTTTTGCACTGTGTGTGTGTGTGTGTGTGTGTGTGTGTGTGTGTGTGTGTGTGTGTGTGTGTGTATATATAGTATAGAATACAAAAATACAAAATCAAGGTCCTGCCATGGCCATCCCAATCCCCTGACTTGAGACCAGTAGAAAACCTGTGTGGTGAACTGAAGAGGAGAGTCCACCAGCGTGGACCTCGAAATTTGAAGGATCTGGTGAGATTCTGTATGGAGGAATGGTCTCAGATACATTGCCATGTATTCTCCAATCTCCTAATCTCAGCTTGTTACCTGTATAAAAGACACCTGTCCACAGAAGCAATCAATCAATCAGATTCCAAACTCTCCACCATGGCCAAGACCAAACAGCTCTCCAAGGATGTCAGGGATAAGATTGTAGACCTACACAAGTCTGGAATGGGCTACAAGACCATTGCCAAGCAGCTTGGTGAGAAGGTGACAACAGTTGGTGCGATTATTCGCAAATGGAAGAAACACAAAAGAACTGTCAATCTCCCTCGGCCTGGGGCTCCATGCAAGATCTCACCTCGTGGAGTTGCAATGATCATGAGAACAGTGAGGAATCAGCCCAGAACTACACGGGAGGATGTTGTCAATGATCTCAAGGCAGCTGGGACCATAGTCACCAAGAAAACAATTGGTAACACACTACGCCGTGAAGGACTGAAATCCTGCAGCGCCCGCAAGGTCCCCCTGCTCAAGAAAGCAAATATACATGCCCGTCTGAAGTTTGCCAATGAACATCTGTATGATTCAGAGGACAACTGGGTGAAAGTGTTGTGGTCAGATGAGACCAAAATGGAGCTCTTTGGCATCAACTCAACTCGAAGTGTTTGGAGGAGGAGGAATGCTGCCTATGATCCCAAGAACACCATCCCCACCGTCAAACATGGAGGTGGAAACATTATGCTTTGGGGGTGTTTTTCTGCTAATGGGACAGGACAACTTCACCGCATCAAAGGGACGATGGACGGGGCCATATACCGTCAAATCTTGGGTGAGAACCTCCTTCCCTCGGCCAGGGCATTGAAAATGGGTCGTGGATGGGTATTCTAGCATGACAATGACCCAAAACACACGGCCAAGGCAACAAAGGAGTGGCTCAAGAAGAAGCACATTAAGGTCCTGGAGTGGCCTAGCCAGTCTCCAGACCTTAATCCCATAGAAAATCTGTGGAGGCAGCTGAAGGTTTGAGTTGCCAAACGTCAGCCTCGAAACCTTAATGACTTGGAGAAGATCTGCAAAGAGGAGTGGGACAAAATCCCTCCTGAGATGTGTGCAAACCTGGTGGCCAACTACAAGAAACGTATGACCTCTGTGATTGCCAACAAGGGTTTTGCCACCAAGTACTAAGTCATGTTTTGCAGAGGGGTCAAATACATATTTCCCTCATTAAAATGCAAATCAATTTATAACATTTTTAACATGCGTTTTTCTGGATTTCTTTTGTTGTTATTCTGTCTCTCACTGTTCAAATAAATCTACCATTAAAATTATAGACTGATCATTTCTTTGTCAGTGGGCAAACGTACAAAATCAGCAGGGGATCAAATACTTTTTCCCCTCACTGTGTGTGTGTGTGTGTGTGTGTGTGTGTGTGTGTGTGTGTGTGTGTGTATAAACATATGTCTGCGATTGTTTGATATCCATGAGAGCAGAGTATTTTTATGATTTTTTTTAATCAGAAGGTTAAACATTAAATTTTTCACAGCCTTCTTTGCTCATATTTACCAAGGGTGCCATATTAGTGGAGGGCACTGTATGTATATATAAACAGGTCCATAAGTATTTGGACAGTGACACAATTTTCAGAATTTTGCCACTGTACACTACCACAGTGGATATGAAAAAAGCACAATGGAGACTTTCAGCTTTAATTCAAGTGGTTTAACAAAAATATTGCATTAAACCTTTATGAATTGCAGCCTTTTTTTTTTTTTTAAGAAACTCTCCATTGTCACAGGCTTAAAAATATTTTTACAATTGACTGATAAGCAGTTTCATGGCCAGATTTGGCCTGTTTCCTCCTTATTTCATAACAGATTAAGGAGATAAAAGGTCTGGATTTGATTCAAAGCATTGAATTTGCATTTGGTAGCTGTTCATGGGAACTCTCAATATGCAGTTCATCGAGGTGTTGATGCAAGCGAAGGAGACCATCATTAGGCTGAAAAAAACAAAACAGACCTTTCAGAGAGATAGCAGAAACTTTAGGTCACTGGTGTTTATTTATGATGTGATTTCTGATAGAAGTAGCAGAACACAAAACTTATGGCAGAAATACAAACAAACAAGCATCACCTGAAGGAAGCTGCAGTAAAGGCCTGGCAAAGCAGCTCAAGGGAGGAAACTCAGCATATGGTGATGTCCATGGTTTCCAGAATTTAAGCAGGCATTCACCACAAAGGACTTGCATCCAAATAAAAAAAATAAAATAATCCTAATATTCATGATTGTCCAATTATTTTTGAACCTGTGAAAATGGAGGGACTCTGGTTAAAAAAAAAAAAAAAAAAAAAGAAAGAAAGAAAGAAAGAAAAAAAAGCTGTAATTCCTAAATGGTTAATGCAATATTTTTTGTTAAACCCCTTGACCTAAAGTTGACAGTCTACACTTTAATCCCATCTTGACTGATTCATTTCAAATCCATTGTAGTGGCAAAATTATGAAAATGATCATTGTCCAAATACTTATGGACCTGACTGCACACACGCACACACGTATGTGTGTATGTATATGCACACACGATATAGCACTTCCGAGGAACATATTGTGTGGTTTCTTCAAACATGTAGTCCCACAAAAGGCTATGTGCTAAAATGTAAAATGTTTGGGTAAAAAATGGGTATTGCTCTGAGAACAATTTTTTGGCATCACAATTTCAGACACTGTCTTAAATTTCTGGGTGTGTCTTCTTTCTTTATTTTTTTTCTTTCTTAGATTCCATAATTTTTTTGTGCATAACCTTGGGTATAGAGAGTGTATGAATCATTTTGTTGCTCAGTATAGTTCACGACTACTTCAGCTGACTAGTACAGATGATACTCTGGCCTACTCATGATGTACTCTTTGTGTTTGCTGTTTCCTTTGCACATTAACTACCTTTGCTGACCGGTGCATGCAGATAACTGGGAGCAAAGTGGCGGTAAGTACCAAAATATTTATTTGCTTTCAGTTCATCCTTCTCTTGCACTTTCCCCTTTTCTTCAGACAAATTTTAGTAGTATGGACATTGTACAGTGTAAGGACACTTTATTTTTAGCAGTAATATAGTTACTATAGAATAAGAATAATGATAATTTCTGAATGTACAGTCCCCTCCAAAACTGCTGGAATGGCAAGACCAATTCATTTTTTGTTTTTGCTGTAGACTCAAGACATTTGGGTTTGAGATCCGAATATGAATATGAAGAGAGTTTAGAATTTCAGCTTTTATTTCCCGATATTTATATGTAGTGGTGTTAAATGACATAGAACATAGCACATTTTGTATCAGACCACCCTATTTGTAGGCAAGCAAAAATATTGGAACATGTGATTGACTAGTGTTTCCTGTGACCCTGGTGTGTCCTGTTACATCGATTGTTTAAACAATAAATAGCTCTGAACATCTACTTTTGGTTTAGCCTTCAGATTCATTTATGAAAACTGCAGATCAGAGAGCTGTCTCTGGGAGAAAAGAAGGAAAATCAATCCGAGGCATTGCATAAATGTTGGGCATAGCCAGTACAACAGTTTGGAATGTCATGAAAAAGAAAGAAACCACTGGTGTACTGAGCGACATTGTGAGAGCTGGAAAGAAAAACCCAAAACAACACTCACTGACCTCACCAACAACCTCTACAGGGCAAAAATCCACACCTATAGTTTTTCCCAGTTGTTGGGAGCAGCTGAGAAGGGTCCGCAGTCATCATACAGTACGAGGGCGGCCTCTAGAGGCGAAATAAAAAATCACTGACGTGTTTTTTTCTAACATTAAAATCTTTATTGATTCATTTAGGATGTCTCTATTTTTATTTATTTGCAGTATTACTTTGGATTTATACAGTGGTGTTTGGATTTATACGTTTTATTTACTTTAATAATTTTTAATAGTTAATATATATATTATATTTACTTCATAAAAAAGTACAATACATTTTAATGGTATAGTCAGTACTGTTTATTTTTGTAATAAAGTTCAGCAATATTTTACTTTGAGTGTTATGTTTTCATTTAGTATCTATTTTAAAAAGTTATCGTTTGATTAATCGGTTATCGGTTGGCCTCTAGAATTCATACAACTGCTGACTGTCAAATAATGTGATGTCAGCCAGAAATCCACTAAAGACAAACTGTAAAGTCAATCATTTGCATTAGTAATTATGGTGTCACACATCTTAATAGCAAGAGAGAGAGTCACCAACTTTTAAAAAGCCATTGGGAAAGCCAGTCGTGATTTTAAGACCTTGTACTGTATAACATAAGTATCTCTCTTTTGGAGCTGTGCATAGAGGATGTCTGTCTACATGGGGCCTTATCTCATGGAACAAATTAAGGAAAAATTTGTTGTATGGCAAAATCCTTTAACTTCCATTATTGTGATTGAATCAAAATCTTGTCAGGTCTGAATGGAATTGAAGCAGTCCATGAAAATCTCGTAAACTGTGTTAACAGCTCTGTTGGAAATTCAATCGTATATGTGATACGTGTGGAAACCTGCTGGTAACAATCTTGTCCTGCAGTTGTGCTCTAGCAATAGCAAAAAACTCTCCTGAACAGTATTAGCTGTAAGGAAAAAATGTAATGAAATACAACAAAAAAAGACAACAAGCTTCAAGTGTGTTGAAATAGCCATGATGTCATCAGCCTGCGATAAAAAGTAGTTTTCCCTATGTCCTTAGTTTGTTGTATTATTGTGGTGTCTGGCCTGTCAGGTCCATGCTAACTTAATAATTTATCCTGCAATTCGAGATGTTCAAGTGGATTTTTGACAGTGTACATGAGGCATATTTCCTTTCGTCCTTGGGGCAGTGAAATTCCTGCACCTTGTTGCAATTGCCATATTTGATATTTAAACACAATAACAAATCTATGGGACTAAATGGGCTCGTGAGCATGCTCTTGCATGGGCTGTTCATTCAATTAAGCATTATGCATTGGTGCTCATTTACATCTGTAGCTCAACCTTAGTCTATTTGGTCCTTTAAAAATGTATCATATAGTATAGTGCTCTGTGAATATCAGTATACGGTATGTAATTCTCAAAGAATAATTTTTAAAATGAATGTGTAATTTGCATGTTCAATTCACTTAAATTTTATTTGTATAGCGCTTTTAACAATGGGCGTTGTCTCAAAGCAGCAAATTGCATGTCAGTTGTATATGATTTCAAAATAGTTTCTCATTGAAGCAAAGACTGACCTGGTGATCTATTCAGCAGACCTCATCACACTCTGCAGGGCTTTGCAGTCCTTAGCACTGCAGTTCCCATACCAGGTGATGTTCCCAGTGAAGATGTTCTCTGTAGTGGCAGTGTAGAAGGACTTCTGGATAGCTGAGTAGATGTTTAACTTCCTCAGCTGATGTAGATGGTAAAGACGCTGTCTCAAATTCAATATTATAGTCGAAGTTTGCAGAGTCCATGAAGGCTCCTTGCTGATGTACATCGTGGTACCTGAAGCTGCTTACTCTCTCCCTCGGTGTCCCATTGATTGTGAGATCTGTGTATGTCGTCCGTGGCTTCCTTCTGAACTCCGCAACAAGTTCCTTAGTCTTGTTGATGTTTATGAACAGGTCGATGGCCTGGCACCACTGGGACTGCCTCTCCATTCTTGGTGATCAGGCTTAGATGTTGATATTAGACGTTTTAGTTGTTGATCTGATGTACACAGACCAGAATTAGAAAATAGCAATATTTACAGTCTTAATAGAACAACAAAGAGAATTAATCTAGCATTTTTCTGCTTCTACATATATAGTCCCCTCTGAAAATATTGGCACGACAAAGCCATTTTTTTTTGTTCTTGATCTAAACTGAAGACATTTTGTCTTAAAGGCCCTTAAACATTTATGTGTCCATAAACACATTGTTTATCCCACACTATTGAATTGGGCACTTTTCTAAGCCAACAGAACACGCTTGTGCTTACAGGCAGTTAGGAAGGATAACTGGTCTGAGGAGCTCTGTCTTTGCAATGCCCATTTCATCTCAGCTCAGTAGCTAACAGTGAAGTTGGCGTGCTAATTAAGAATTAGCTTGCTAGGTACCCGAAATATATCGTTTCTATTGCTTTAACAAACCTATGTAGCTCGCTTAAAATCTACATCAAGCTAGCTATATATAGCTAGGTAAAGCTACTTAGCTAGGTCACATTCTTACTGAGGAGTTGCCTATACTGATGCCCATCTGGCTGGGCAGCATCTCAGTTTTCTGTGCCTTGACTTCCTTGATGTTGTAATCATAAAACATTACGGCTTGAAGGTGGCTATAAATGAGAAGGTCTATTGCACACATCACTTAACACTTAACCCAGAGATATCAAAGTGTTAATGGCCCATTAAAATAAGAAAACAATTCAATTCAGTTTCAAACCAATTTGATTTGTATAGCGCTTTTAACAATGGATATTGTCACAAAGCAGATTTACAGAAATATATAAATTCAGGATATAAAATTTTAATTGATATATTTATCCGTAATGAACAAGCCAGAGGTGACTGTAGCAAGGAAAAACTCCCTGAGACAATATGAGAAAAAAAAAACCTTGAATGGAACCAGACTTATTAAGAAGGAACCCATCCTCATCTGGGTGCCAATAGATTACAATGATAAATAATTCCATTCTATAACTGTGCACTACATGGTCAAAAAGTGCAATTGTGTGACCAGGAATTTCATTATAGTTTTCACATGAAGTCTTGTTTTGTTGTTCACTGATGGAGACTATCATAGCAATTGTAGTCCTCATAACAAAACTGTTCATAACAGTTGCAGTCCAAAGCTATCTTCATGGTTCTCTCCATGTGGGAATATCCACAGCAGACGTGAGTGATTTCCAAGTGGGCATCAGGATGGATTAGGCAGGTCTGGAGAACAGGAGGGGTCAGGATCACTGGTATCTCAGGAGTAGCATGTGTAGCTTGTGAGAGAGAGATTACTAGGTATGCTAATTGTCATGTAATGGTTAAGGACAGTGTACATTACGTGCAGAGTGCAACAGAGACTAAGACAACGTAACTAAAATGGAGCGCCAGAAGGTAACACAGACATGAGGGTGCCCTGGGACAAAAAGCGGCCAGCGACTCCACTGTCAACAAAATAAAATTATTACGTGCTCACCATAATGTGCTCATAAGAATAACTATTTCCTTAAATGGCCGAACCTATAAATTGGTGGTTTTATCAAGGCTGGGTCGCACATGCATTATTTCCTCACATGTTTCTTGAGAGGCCAGATAAAGTGGATCCTGTAAAATGTTTAAGTCTCAAGCTATGACTTGTCCTCTGTCATTTCATGCACAGTCACAGACCTTTTAGCAGATTTTGAATGTTGTGCCTTATACAATATAAAATCCCATGTTTAATGTGGTCCAGTGGTGGTTATTTCTGTTGTACTGTCTAAGATGGCCACCAGATGGCAGGAGATATTGTTAAATTAAGCTAAAAATAAAAATATATAAATAATAAATTAAAATATGTGTGAGGAGAAGGAAAGACTATATTGTTGCCATGGCAACCAACCTAATGATTTACTCTCAGCCCAGCACAGCAATGTGCATGGTTTAAATCCAAATTTGGAATCTTAAAACATGAAAATACCTATGAAATACCTCTGCAGCATTCAGATGCACCTCAGAGAGATTTTTGTTTGCCTACGTATAAAGCTGATAGGGCCATTTTGCATAAGGTCTTTAGATTTGCCAGGGCATTAACATGGCGAGAGCTCTTGGATTACCCATGCTTTTTATGGCCTTAATCCTGTATTGATGGGTTGCTTTATTACTGTACACTTTAAACAATATCCTCTGAACTGCTGGGTACTGCTGGTTGTAAACCTTGCTGCTGAAAATAAACAATGCTATGCCTAGGTAGTACTACTTTCCCTCTCTCTGTCCTCATTTTTCTCATGATATCATGGGGTGAATTTGTTGAATTATTCATGAACTCTTGATGACTAGGTGGTACTTGCCCTCAATCTGGTGCAACCATATGCTTTTTTTTTTTTTTTCTCCACATGGCTCTGCCAAATGGTTGCTAAAATTACCCAGGTAAACAAAATCTTTGTTTCCCACCAATCCTACTTGCAGAAAGGATAAAACTCTATTGATGCATCTATGAATGCATTAACATATTTCACTCTACTTGTTATTCCTTGCCAGTGTAACACTATTATCTAAATTACCAACTACAGTTGGTTAAATAATCAACAAGTAATAGCAATATTACTACTATAGTACCAGTCTTTATAATAATTAATCTTATTTTCTGGCTCCTGGCACTATTTTCACCAAACTCAGCACTGCTTAAAAAAAAAAATGAAAAAAGCAGAAATTATTTAATTACTGTTTATAACATTTATGAATTCCACATAAATGATCTTGGGAGTCTATAAATTCTCCATAGAGTTATGCAGTTCATCTCTCTTTGGGTTATATTTAACTCTGCAGTGTTGTTAAATATTGTGGGGGAAAAAATACCCTCTAATACAAGTTGCTACTCATCTCTCTGGTGAAGCGTAAATAATAATTCATGGTCAGAGCTGATGAATTGATTTGTTAGGGTTTTTGGACAAATGCACCATATACATTATTACCTCACCAACGGTTTTTTATAACGGATAGTATTCTTAGTCAGTGACCTAGTAAACCAGTACCAGGATGTATTTATTGATAGAAACGTTAAAGCAGTTCTATGAGTCGCTCTGGATGAGGGCTTCTACCGAATGCCATAAATGTAAATGTAAAAATGCTCTCATCTGTGACGGTACAGTTTCTTACCAACACAGGGACAACTCAAGGTAGCACTCAGAGACATTTTAAATGCGCGAATTGTTCATGTTCATTATTAACACAAAAATAAATGTTAGTTGTATTGTATAATAAATAAAGTAATAAATGTGTTGGCAGAAGAGTGTGACAGGATACCATTATCTTATATTGTGACTTTTCCTTTTTTTCCCTCCGTTTGTTTTACTTATTTATTTATTTGTTTGTTTGTTTGTTTGTTTGTTTATTTATTTATTTATTTATATAAAAAACAACACTGGGCCTATGTAAATGTGATGGCGTTACACAGAATATTTATAGCAAATGTAGAAGTAGAGCTATAAAGGTCTTACATCACACCTGTTATATTCACAGAGCCTGAATGTATGAAGAGATGTATTATAAGAAATAAGAAAATTAGGTGTAGTTTTTTCCTGTTCTTCTAACTTCTTTTATTAAATGTAATTAATGGTTCATGGAATACCATTTGGGTCACCATCTCTAGCAGTTCTTTGTTGCCCGTAATTATTTATATGTCATAAAGGCTTATAGAAGCATTAAAATAGCTTTTGTCGGTCCCATTTTCTGTTTTTGCCTTTTGAATTTAATTGTACCGATCTGTTCTATGGATTTTCCTAAGATAAACACTTTCCCTTAGTTTCTTAATTATGATTGCGCCGTACAGGCATGTGTTTGGGCCATCTCAAAGAAGATAGCTGTCAGAGACATTTTAAAGTTGAAATTTTTAATTTTATTTATATTAAATATATTAAATATTTAATTTTTCTATCTATCTGTCTGTCCATCTGTCCGCCTGTCTTTATCAAAACAACATTTGGGGGGGGGGGGGGGGGTTGCCTTTTTTTTTTGTTGTTGCTTTTTTTAAAATTGTATTTTTTTACTTTGTACCCTTGCCTTGGCTGTTTGACTACAAATGTCACAACAGGTATGGAGCCAGTTTAACAGTATACAGCTAGATTGCCAAAGGCATATTTGCCTCCATCACTGTCACATCACATGTTCTTACACAGGACCTTGAAGGAGGCACAAATACAGTCCTCACTAAATGTATTGGAACAGTAAGGTCATATGTGTGTGTGTGTGTGTGTGTATATATATATATATATATATATATATATACACACACACACACGTGTGTGTGTGTATGTAACACACACATCAAAAGATGAATATGAGATGATGGATCAGAATTTCAGATTTCATTTCCTAAAATTTACATCTAGATGTGTTAAACAACTTAAAACATGGCACCTTTGGTGGCAAACCACTCAATTCTTAGTTGACCAAAAGAATAGGAAGAGATAGTCTTAGGGTAAATAAGACAACATCTGTATTATTACACTTAGTATTATTATATTAATCCAAGGTCCGTGAGAGGCTTTGGCATGGCTTTAGGTATCCTGTCAGAAGAGAAGGTGCAAGATTTTCTCATTGATTTTAAAATTGCTGATATTTTGTTTTATGCATCTTCCAAACTTTAACACGGATTGATGCACTAGAATAGCCACTTTCATTTCCATTTGAAAATATGCATTAGTTTCCCAGAGTAGAAGACCCAGTGAGCCACTACATGTAGGAAAATCATTGCATGGAAGATGATAAACAGATGATAATTTTTATATTTGCATTTCTGAAAATTAACTTGCAGGTATCTAAGTATCTAAATGAAATAAGTTATTCTTTTTGTAATATGTTTTTGTTTTGGATTTTCTCCCCAATTTGGTATTACCAATTTTCACTCACTAGCTAACTCTTCCCTCTTCAGCCATGGATGGTCAGGCAAGCAAGTGCTTGATCCAAGACACATGAATCCAACCTCTGCATCTTTTCGAACTGCATCATCATAGGACAGTGTAACACACACTGAGGAAAGCACCACCTGCCACAGGCTGTTTGCATTATTGGCTAGTGTTGCTATGATTGAAAGGGCAGAGAGAGTATATCATTTCTCACTGTCTTGACTCCCATCCACGGATGGCTGTGGCTTTGTTGGGTTTCAAACTCGTGATCTCCTGATGATGAAGCAAACGCTTTTCTGTCTTGGTACTTGAGCCCTTAGAGGAACCCTTTAAGTGGGTGTAGGGCTAAATACATATAGAAGATCTTACAGATTTATATTTTGATGGTGAATGCATCAAAATGCATCTTCATTCTGCTTGGTTTCTACTTTCTTGAGTTAGAATGGGCTGAAGGTCTTTGCCGAATTTGGTGCATGTAGTTTGAAAGCTCTAGGAGGAGAGAGCCATAGCAAAAACTAATATTTTAACTTTTATAAAAAAAAAAAAAAAAAAAAAAAAACACGTTTTTTCAATAACATTTAAGTAACAATAACTTTATTTAGGTCCATAGATGATTCTAAAACAAACAAATACGCAACAAA